>NC_090742.1:18330320-18332820 GCF_036898095.1 Palaemon carinicauda
CTTATGAAATTATGATCGAAATTCAAGATCATTATCAGTCAATGGCAACCTTATGAAACATATTCGTAGATGTAAGAAATTAAGCTATTGAGTTAATACCTCGTAGTGAGGTAGTGCTGTCAGAGTTCTTTATGCAGTGCACTGTAGACACTTGTTGGAAGCCTCCCACTCATGAATGGCAGAGGCAAGAGGCAGTAACAATGGCCTAGCTAGCAGGACAGTGCCCTAGAGATTTACCATACATACGTATGATCAACGCTCATGTCCCCTCTTCACCCAAGCTAGGACCAGAGAAGGCCAGGCAATGGTTGCTAATGACTATAGGCTCTCCCAAACTCCCCATCCTTAGCCCACTTTGTAGCCTCGCACCTTACCTCATTTCCTACTTTCCTTCTTCACTTTGCTGTCCAATCTCTTTCAACTTTTACTTCCAAATGCAGAATTTTCTCTCAATCCAATGAGCTAATTGTTTATGCTCCCAACAGGTATCTGGTCCTGGTCCTTACTCCAATTCACTCTGGTTTTAAGCGCCACTCACGCCCCTAAGCCCAGGCCCTCCATCAACTACCCTCCTCCAGAGGTATTCAAGATGGAAGAGGGGCTGAACACGAGCACTGACAGCGATGGCAACAGGAATCAACACTCGTGTTCTTACAGCCTCAAACTCTATCTCAACATGGATATTGTTGCCATACTGACGACCGTGTTCATGCAGGACGGACCTTTCTTTATTCTCAGGTGGGTTTAACACAAAAAGTAAAATGAAAATAAAAAAGATTTTACTTTTTGGATATATCAGCACTGTAAAAATCCAACCGGAATCCACATGGATAGGAAGAAATGAAAATATGTAAATACATTTAAATATCTTCAGTGAAAATATCCTAAGATCCCTACACATGGAAAGTTTTTAAAAACTGTTTCCATTTTTGCCTTAAAATCTTTCATGGAGTGATTTTATGGGTATATGTTGGGTCTGTGCATGTTTATTTTAAATATTATAATAAACTCAATAAGAAGAATGAGCACGCAAACTATTAATTATTAGGCCGTAGATATTAATTACAGTAGAATGAAAGAAAGGGGCAATGTAAGAGGTAACTAAAGAACATTAATTTATGGGAACAAATGTATCGGTAGAGATGGAAGGTTAGGAAAACTGTCTCACTCCCCTGTCATTTTTAACTGAAAAGGAAAAATGAAAAAGGAAATATACGTGGTCATAGGAAGAAAAGATAGCAGTTAGAATTTATAATGGTAATGAGGTATTTAAGTGAATAGATTTATTGTATGTTTGATAACAATTATAAATTTGATATGATGGCATCTATTTGAGAAGATCCTGTGGGACTGTCAGAGAGAGAGAGAGAGAGAGAGAGAGAGAGAGAGAGAGAGAGAGAGAGAGAGAGAGAGAGAAAGAGAATGTTTGCCGACTACATAATCATACGGCCTACAGGAACCGTTTATATATATGTATATATATATATATATATATATATATATATATATATATATATATATATATATATATTATATATACATATATATATATATATATATATATATATATATATATATATATATATATATATATATATATATATATAATATATATATTCATAATAGGCTACTATATCATTATTTATGTCAGGAATATTATTTTGTTATTTGTTTAAAGAGAAATATTAAGGTGATGTACTAAGATAGCGAATAATGTTTAAATCGTATTTTCTTCGTATTAATTGTTATACTACAAAACTAATTTTACTTTAAAATAAGATAGATATTGCCTCTGAATTAGCTGCAATTGTCTTCATCATAATGATCGGTACTCAATAACGTTGGAAGAATCCATTGCTATTTTATGTGTCGTGAACGATGTTATTTTTGTTTTTAATTTTAGCGTAGTTGTGACTGTTTCATCGTAGTAGTAGTAGTAGTAGTAGTAGTAGTAGTAGTAGTAGTAGTAGAAGTAGTAGTAGTAGTAGTAGTAGTAGTGGTAATAATAATAAGCCTAAAAAAAGGATGAAAATGAAAGTAGCGGTTGACCAAATCTTTCTGATGATTTAGGCCTAATGTGGTGGTTCCTATAGCAGTGGTTTAGTTGCGAACGAACTTCAGTTTCCCAATTTTCGTGCAAGAGAGAAATGTGAAGGTATCCATATATCTAGTTTTATCTATGAACTGTGCTATTTTTCACGCCATTTTTCTTCTTTTTCTTCTTGTTCTTGTTCTTGTTGTTGTTGTTCTTCTTCTTCTTCTCAGTATCACTATTTATGTACGCTTCTTCTTCTTCTTCTTCTTCTCAGTATCACTATTTATGTACTGTTCTTTTTCTTATTCTTATTCTTCTTCTTCTTCTTCTTCTTCTTCTTCTTCTTCTTCTTCTTCTTCTTCTTCTCAGTATCACTATTTATGTACTGTTCTTCTTCTTCTTCTTCTTCTTCTTCTTCTTCTTCTTCTTCTTCTTCTTGTTCTTCTTCTTCTTCTCAGCATCACT
>NC_090742.1:18340320-18347820 GCF_036898095.1 Palaemon carinicauda
TATTATGATGAAAGTCTGGAAACCATGGACATTAGTTATCATTTTCTCCGCCAGGATTTGAGTTGAATTGATATGAGGATTTAAATTTGCAATTGATTATTTTTAAAGAAATCTAAGGCATTTTGCATCACTAATTACTGTTATGAAATGTCTTTTATTAGTTTCTAATGTTTTTAAGGTTCTGCATGCATGCCTGTTATTCAAAGCATCCAGGAGGTTGTCGATTAAGGAAAATTATCTAATTGTAAACCAAGTTGATGTTTGAGTTAAGATATTCTACCTGCGTGGCTCCATTTACAGTTCTATTATATTCTAAAAATGCTTTGTGGTTTGCAAACATATGTCTTTGTTCATCCAAGCATTATACACACATACACACACGCACGCGCATATATATATATATATATATATATATATATATATATATATATATATATATATATATATATATATATATATAATAAGACACGTGTCTGGCTACATATATATTTTTCGCTCAGCCCTCCTCGTCCCTCGGGTACGGGGAAGAGGGAATAGCCATACCCTGGTGAGAGGGGAGATTATGGAGCGTGTGTGCATATCTATTTAAATATCTAAATATTTAGCCATAAATATTGACTGGCTACGTACAATAATATATATATATCCTTTTTATACTGGTTTTCAGCACTAGAAAACCTACTACAGTATATCTACAAGGAAAAGAAAAATTCACGGCCAGCGCATTTTATGATTTAATGACCGAAGATAGCTATAGCTACTTATCCTTGACAATTAACTGCCTAATGATATATGCTTAACCAGTGTGCTTCAGATATCTGGTGCTGCGACCCTCGACAAATTCGACTTTCTCCAAAAAACCGCTGTGGCTGGAAAAGTTCACGACCTTGACATCTACGCTTTTAAAACGTCTTTTATTTTTTTATTTTTTTTTTTTTTTAATACTTTCAGGCCAATCTCATGTCGGCATTTCGAAGCATTACGGACTTCCCTTTGCGGCTTCATTAATCACTAGGAATTACAGTTTGATGTTCGCTTTAGATTTTTTTTTTTTTTTTTTTTTTTTTTTTTGTAGTTTTTTAAAGGACTCTTTTAAACGAGAGAAGCACTCCGGTGAAAATAGTCCATTTGTGACGCGGTTATTTTTACTTATTTATGGCACGATGAATGATAGTGATGTCATTGCTGTGGTTTATAATTTGGTCTCTTTCGAGTGCTTTTCTTGAGAGAGAGAGAGAGAGAGAGAGAGAGAGAGAGAGAGAGAGAGAGAGAGAGAGAGAGAGAGAGAGAGAGAGATTCTTATAGAATTAGTTTCGTTCTTATTTACTCATTTAAGATTAAATTTTAGATGGCTATTCATCGATACTTTTGCATTACGTTGTTTCTTACAAACAACGGAGAATTAAGAAAAGATAAAGCAGTTATATATATATATATATATATATATATATATATATATATATATATATATATATATATATATATATATATGAATATTTATATGAGTATATATACACATATATGTATGCATATACTTATACTATATATATATATATATATATATATATATATATATATATATATATATATATACATATATATGTGTATATATATGCATATATACATACATATATATATATATATATATATATATATATATATATATATATATATATTTATTTAAGTGTGTGAGTGTGTGTAATGTGTGTGTAGTACATACAATTTAGTTTAGAAAGTTATGTAGTATATGCTATGAAGTTATTTATCCAACCTTTGATTTTTTTTTTATATCATACATTACTATAATTATCATGAGTCGCCTCAAGATCGATGGCAAATTGTAAACTATATGAGACAAAATGCTCTGCAAAAAAAGTATTCTGCAAAAAAAGTGTTCTGCAAAAAAAGTGCTCTGCAAAAAAAAAAAAAAAAAAATACTCTACCCTTGGGAGAAAGAAATTGCTATTTTGAAACTTGGTATATTTAATGACAAACTAGATTCTTCCTGACCTTGCTTCGATGGTTATGGTAACTGCAACTTTGAAGACTTTTAGGACAAATTTATGTACATGAAATGTATTATGACACAAAATTATTTATTAAGCTATCAAGAACTGTTTGCTTTCCATGGGTCTTACCTATTAGAATATTTTTAGTTTAGCACCATTATCCTGATTTAGGTCATAGCACTGTCTCACCTTATTTCTGTCTTTTTCTTTTCAGTGGGTTGATGTGATTCCTTGCTTGAAGCCTCTGTCAAGGTCACTGTCCAGATCAAGATCCGTTTCGGAGTTCGAGGTCAAACCTGATACAGATGAGATTATCCCAAAGAAGAAAGAGGTCAAAGTAGTTGGAAAAGCAACGAAGGAGGAGGAAGTTGACTCAGGTCAGAGTATTGACTCAGGAGACATTGAAGACACGCTCATACAACTCATCGAGGAAATTGGTGGCGATAAAATCATTAAGGAACTCGAGCAAATCATATCTGTATCTAATGGTGGTGATAACAAAGATAAGGATGATGATAATGAGGAGGAGGATGATGTACCAGATGCACATCTGAAACAAGGCGCCACGACAGTCGTAGACCTTCACCCACCTGTTCACCCACTTGTTCCAAATGGAATCCTCGCGGCAAGGGCAGCTGCGCCCCCGACGGACAGTGAGATTTACAGGCAAGTCGACACCTCACCGCCGGAATCAGGCTTCCAGAATCCCAACAGCGCAGACCCCATTAGCCGGAGGCCTCTCAGACGCCAGTTCGAAGTTTCAGAGCGAACCAGCGACTTCGTCAGAGACGCTCGCCGGTTTAACAACATGGACGACAGGAGCGACTGCGCCAGCCTGAGCGACTTCGACGGACATCACCCTTACGGGCACCATGAACCCCATGGCGTGACTGGATCGTCAACCAGCCTCGTCGATCCATACGCCGACGGGAAGAGGCAAGGATGGGGCATCATTCGAGACAGGTACTTGCCTCAGAAGGACTGGAAGGGGTCATCTGTGCCAACGTCTCTACACAGGGATCCTTGGAGTAAAGTCCTGATGCCGATGATGGGCAAAAGGGCCATGGCTGTTAAATACTTCAGCCCTGAGCCTCAGCGTCGCCTCTGGCAGGATAGGAAGGTTCCTAGATCCACGTACAGAGGATCCGTGACCAACTTGGTACCGCAACAAGGCTTTCGTGACGACTTGGAGAGTAAAGGACTGAGGCGCACTTACAGTGTCGGCATGATGCACAATCTGCAGAACGCCGGTAATAATTTCTCTTGCATATCCGAATCCGATGCTGACACTATGGAAACTGTCGTTTGATTCTGCTGACGCTAGGGGAACTGTCATTTTAATTTGCCGACACTATGGAAACTGTCGTCTGAATCTACTGTCACTAAGAGAGTTGTCATCTTAATGGAACCTGTCGTCTGAGTCTACTGACACTATGGATTGTCGTCTGGATCTGCTGACGCTAGGGGAACTGTCATTTTTATTTGCTGACACTATTGAAACTATCATCTGAATCTACTGTCACTAAGAGAGTTGTCATCTTAATGGAACCTGTCGTCTGAGTCTACTGACACTATGTGAACTGTCATCTGGATGTGCTGACGCTAGGGGAATTGTCGTTTGAATATGCGGACACTGATGAACCGTCATCTTAATGGAAACTGTTTTCTGAATCTGCTGACACTATGGAAACCGTTGTCTGAATTTGCTGACATTTGGGTAACTTCATCTTAAATGAAACTGTCTTCTGAATCGGCTGACACTGGATAATGTCGTGTGAATCTTCTGACACTATGAAAACTGTCATATGAATCTGGTGACACTAGGGAAATTGTCATCTTAATTTGCTGACACTATGGAAAGTGTTGCTTAAAAATCTTCTGACACTATTGAAACTATCGTTTGAATCGACTGACACTATGGAAGCGATCATCTCAATATGGTGACACAATAAAACTGTCATTTGAATCTGCTGACACTATGTAAGCTGTCATCTGGATCAGCTGACGCAATGGGAGCTTATGTGAATATTGAAAGTAATATATACTAAGGATTGAGTTGTTTTAGACTGTGTACAGACCTTGGTTTTAGGGAAGTGATGATATGGTAAGCTTCGGTGTTTTATAGTCAATTGGTTTTAGTTAGGCAGATTTGCACCGACTCGCAAGGGTGCCCTTTTAGCCTGGAAAAGTTTCCTGATTGCTGATTGATTGGACAAGATAATTCTGACCAATCAGAGAGCAGGAAACTTTTCCGAGCTAAAAGGGCACCGCTGCGAGTCAGTGCAAATGCACCTCATTAAAAAAATTTTAGTATAGAAATTTTCTTTTCAACATTTTCATTTCCTCATATTCTTTCTTTTATCAAAAATTGATTGATTGATTAGGAGTATGACCTAATGGTATTTGCTCTTGGTTTCCTGCATATACCCTTTTGAAATTTTAGAATAATACAGCTTACTAGTCATTGATTTAGGTAAATAATTTTTTAAAAAATGTGCTGTTTCCTTTACAATTTTATTGTGTAATTATTGTGTTTCTGGGACCTGTGAACTTTTAAAGTACGTAGTAGCTATGCAATGAAAGATGCATAGTCTATGTTAATTTGCTTACTCTTTGCTTGACTTACTATGTATAAATCGATTTTTTCCTTCAACGTGTTATTTTAATCACATCTAGAACAAATCTCTAACATGATTTTTTTTTTTTATTGTTTCTTGTTCTTTTCCTATTACTCTCCTTCCCCGTATTTCAACCTATCTTTTATAATCAATTTTACCATATTTTTCATTTGCTTTTTTCAGGGTTAGAAATCACTGGTAATCACAAAGCTTGTGTTTTCTTCACTGTTAAAAAAATTTCCCGTAAAAAAAAAAAAAAAAAAAAAAAAAAAAAAAAAAAAAAAAACGCCAAAAGCCTGGCAACATTTATTCAATGATTTTTACCGTTTTAAAAACGGATATATTGACGTTAAGAAGCGATATTACAGTCACCAACCCGTAAAAGATAATGAAAAATTAAGGTAAAATTACAGTCGTCTGTATTTCACTGAAATACGGCTGAGAACAATGTATTTTTACGGAGACTTTCCTATTGAAATTACGGGTTTCTTAACAGTGTTCCTTTAATTTCATAACCTTGTAACAGGTGAAATCGTCTAGAAAGTAAATTTCGTGGCAACAATATTACTTTGGAATTTCCTTTTTCATGAAACAATTTTCTTGACTGAATAAGATTATAAATAGCTGAAGAATTCTTATGGCATTTTTATCCAGCTAAATTATTTCTTGATAAGATAAGTGTTGAATTAAAATGTCTTAGGTTCGTAAAATATCAAGAACTAAAATGCTTTAGGTCCGTAATTTACGACATAGGAAGTAGCTGGGTGATTCGGTGGAACTTCAGAAGTTCAAACTTGCGAAATGTTTTCATTTTGAACAGATTTACGTGATTCTCTCTTCATTGTTTATTTATGACACATCAATCTTACCGTTGTTATTTATCTTAAGGTATTTTATATTAATTATGCATTACTTCTCATGTAGTTTATTTATTTCCTTATTTCCTTTCATTACTAGGCTATTTTCCTTGTTGGAGCCCTTATAGCATCCTGTTTTTTTTCCAATTAGGGTTGCAGCTTGGCTAATAATAATAATAATAATAATAATAATAATAATAATAATAATACTAATAATAATAATAATAATAATAATAATAATAATAATAATAATGATAATAATAACACACACATATATACATATACAGTATATGTATATATATAATATATATATATATATATATAGATAAATATATATATACTATATATATATATATATATATATATATATATATATATATATATATATATATGTATATATATATATATATATATATATATATATATATATATATATATATATATATATATATATATATATACACACATGCATTATGTGTGTGTTTAGCGCTGTTGGTACACAGAGATGAAAAGTAAGCATTAGACCTGTCTGTTTAAGTTTGAAATGTACTGAAAGAAGTTCACAAATAATTGCACATGTTTTGAAGGCAAATCTAAATAACTATACAATTTAAGGCGTACTTTGGAATTCCGCATCGAATTAGTACAAAGCAATGTTTACTGTCACTGTAATGCAGCATGCAGTATTGCATATATATCAAGGCAAATATTACTTTGAAAAACGTATTCTAAAAGTTTTTTAAGAATAATTTACCCTCAATAAAAGTAACATAATGGTAATTCTCTGAGGAACAGACATCAAGTCATTAAGTCATGTTAACGAAATAAAATAAAAAAAATCGGAAACTTATTATTTCTCTATGAATTTGTCCCTATTTGGGGTCTCTGTAATGGTTCTATGACACATATTTTTTTTCATTTTCTTTAGTCCAGTGCATCTTCCTCCCTCAATCCAAAATCTTTAAATAGAACTGAAACATATCTTATAAAGTACTGAGAAAGTAAGGCATATTAGTTATAGTAATAATTATGAATTTAGTGACTTTTGAAACAAATGAATGCTGAATAAGGATAACCATAGCCTTCGCGAGGTAAACACATTGAATTGATACATTTTTTTCCCTTCGTGAGATGAGGCACTCAAAGGTAGCGGTGTGATATGGGGAAAGAAGTCGATCTTAGCCTATTTCTTCATGTGGTGTTAGTTCCAACCCATACTCTCTCCCTCTCTCTCTCTCTCTCTCTCTCTCTCTCTCTCTCTCTCTCTCTCTCTCTCTCTCTCTCTCTCTCTCTCTCTCTCTCTCTCATTAAATGAAGAATCCCATGAACGTTGCAGAGATTTATATGTTAATCAATTCTTAGGTGAGTTTCAAAAGGATTTTTAATGATATGATGAAGCTTCTCGAGTCAGTATATATTTACATCAAACAGAGCGCCAAGGAGATGAGTCATAAACATTAAGTAAATAAATATATCATAAAGGGATAAACAAATGAATAATTTCTTAAACAAAGAGAAAGTTTCAACCACGTTGTCATCAGTGTTCAGGAGCAAAGTACAGGGAGGAAGGCTCTTCGTATGTTGGAGCTGGAGGTCCATAAGCTGGTTCAGGGGCTGAATATTTAGGAGTTGGTGCTCCATAAACTGGCTCTGGGGCAGAGTATTTAGGAGCGGGTGTTCCATAAACTGGTTCTGGGGCAGAGTATTTAGGAGCGGGTGTTCCATAAACTGGTTCTGGGGCAGAGTATTTAGGAGCGGGTGTTCCATAAACTGGCTCTGGGGCAGAGTATTTAGGAGCGGGTGTTCCATAAACTGGTTCTGGGGCAGAGTATTTAGGAGCGGGTGTTCCATAAACTGGCTCTGGGGCAGAGTATTTAGGAGCGGGTGTTCCATAAACTGGCTCTGGGGCAGAGTATTTAGGAGCAGGTGTTCCATAAACTGGTTCTGGGGCAGAGTATTTAGGAGCAGGGGTTCCATAAACTGGCGCTGGGGCTGAGTAGGCATTAGTTGGCTTAT
>NC_090742.1:18353863-18358863 GCF_036898095.1 Palaemon carinicauda
TTTATGAATTAAAATGCCAAATACTTTTTCATTCTTTAAATTTACTAGTGATGTCGTTATTTTCGTAAAGGCTTTCTAAAATGTTGTGATAGAGAATGTATACCCGTAAGCAATCAACATAACTTTTCTTATCAATTACATATCATTATTTTAACACTATCTTTAGCCTAACTATTTTTCAAAACTTGTAATATTTAGTTCAATCAGTTTCGAGAATTTGACACTATTTTCTTACCCTATCTCTTTATTTATTCAATAAGATTAAAATGCTTTCAAATGACTTACTTCATAAACCTTTTATATATTTTGAATGAAAAGAATAATGATTATGAGAATTTTCATAATAAACATGGATGGTCTTGATGAGGCAAATTGTAATGTCATGTTTAACTCTACGGACTATTTTCATATAGTTTCAGTTTTGGTTGTAAGTCGCTTGATTTAATTAAACCTAATTTTAAAGATAATAATAATAATGATAATAATTACAGGAAGATTACCAGAAGTAATGTTAGCGCTGTACTTGAGCAAAATACTAGAAAAAGTTTTTATATATAAAACTTCACTTTCAGTTTTATTGATATGTTAACATTTTTTCTACTCAGGTTAACATGATTGGCTTGTTCAAATGTCCGGAAAAAAAGAGCACATCTTTATATACTGTACATTAATCTGGTTATTGTTATTATTATTATTATTATTATTATTATTATTATTATTGTTGTTTTTAATAATCTTATTGTTATTATTATTATCATTATTATTATTATTATTATTATTATTATTATTATTATTATTATTGTTGTTGTTATTATTATTATTATTATTATTATTATTATTATTATTATCATTCATTTGAGAATAATTAGCAATGTCATTAAATTATTAGTAATGACACATTCACTAAATTATTATTGTTCTTGTAGTCAGCAAGGGTCAAATTATAAGATGCATATTCACAGATGGATGGCAATATATATATATATATATATATATATAAGTGTGTGTGTATGTAAGTTTGTGCGTGTATGTGATGCTAAAGACTGGAGCATATTCATAACAACTTTAATATAACACCCTATTCCTTCACCAGTCATCACCGTATAGTTACAAAATATATAATAAAGTGAATTGTATACTATTACCCATTGCTAAGGTAAAAGGAAAACTGAAGGAAAACCTGCCAACTTTAATATTTTAGCCTCCGTAATCCTTAACATATTTTTTTTTTCATGTATTTTACACAATTAGGAAAACTTATATCATAGTCAATATCAATGTTGTACAATTTTTCAACTGTATATAGACCTAGATCAGTATAATTTTGCATGCTAAATTCTAGCTATAGAGAGCTGTGATCTTTTCAATGCCTGTTACAAAAATGTGATATCCACCAGAGTATCGTCGTTTTCTGTGAATAACATTAAATTGGCATAAGAAGATAAGGCATAGCTCGATCTACAAGTTTAAAGGTTTAAAGGCCTCTCATGAATGGCAGAGGCAAGGGACAGTGACATTGCCCTATCAAGCAGGTCAATGCCCTAGAGACTGACCATGTGATCAGCGCCCAAGCTAATACCAGGGAGGACCAGGCAATGGCTGCTGATGACTTAGCAGTTAGACCTATAGGCTCCCCCAAACCCCCTATTCATAGCTCAAAAGGATGGTAAGGTTGCAGACAATAAAAGGAATAAACGAGTCTGGGCGGGACTCGAACCCCCGTTTGGGAAACACCAGGCAGAGACGTTACCAATCAGTAGTAGCTAAAATAAAGCCCCGTGAGAGTCGAGCTTGACCCACTGGGCTGTTGAATCTCCTTTTAATAGTAAAGTAAATCAGTAGCTTAAGTAGAGCCATAATCTCGTACGTAACTTTAGCTGTTTTTCTTAAGTACCTCTGTGATATTCGTGGTAAGTGCATTATAGAGATTTTGTTATAGAACACAGATTTTAAACCCGTAGCTAGTTTTTCTTGGGACCCAATTTACGGAGTATAGCTTGTCGACCTAAGGGACCATATCTTCCACAGTATATTGTTAGTCTACATTTGACGCAATATTCAATTTAGAGTATTTTCCAAGTGTTAATTGTCTAATGTGTTGTCTTCGCACTATCACCGTACTGAATAATGACGACATTGGCCATTGACGAATGTTTTAACATACGCCTATAGGTAGTAGGTTGGCCAGGGCACCAGCCACCCGTTGAGATACTACCACTAGAGAGTTATGGGGTCCTTTGACTGGCCAGACAGTACTACGTTGGATCCTACTCTCTGGTTATGGTTCACTTTCCCTTTGCTTACACATACACCAAATAATCTGGCCTATTCTTTACAGATTCTCCTCTGTCCTCATACCCCTGACAACACTGAGATTACCAAACAATTCTTCTTCTCTCAAGTGGTTAACTACAGCAATGTAATTAGTTAGTGGCTATGTCCCTCTTGGTAAGGGTAAGAGAGACTTTAGCTATGGTAAGCAGCTCTTCTAAACGAAGGGCTCTACAAAATCAAACCATTGTTCTCTAGTCTTGGGTAGTGCCATAGCCTCTGTACCGTGGTCTTCCACTATTTTGGGTTAGATTCTCTTGCTTTAGGGTACACTTGGGCACACTGTTCTGACTTGTTTCTCATCCTCTTGTTTTGTGAAAGTTTCTATAGTTTATATAGGATATGTATATTTTAATGTTGTTACTGTTCTTAAAGTATTTTATTTTTCCTTGTTTCCTTTCCTCGCTGGGCTATTTTCCCTGTTGGGGCCCCTGGGCTTATAGCATCCTGCTTTTCAAATTATGGTTGTAGCTTAATAATAATAATAATAATAATAATAATAATAATAATAATAATAATAATAATAATAATAATAATAATAACTAATCAGATAATTCCTTGATGGTTTGTCGGGTGGGTAGTGTTACCCTCGTTAAACTTCTGGATCCCTGAATCTGTCGAATCTAATTGTGAAAATGTCATGTCTTTAATCAGCAATGAAGCTATAATTCATACGATATTCATTTTTTGCTTTAGAGTATCAAGATAAGCCGTGATCAGTCACAAGCTACTGATATAAACTCAAGTTCAAGTTTTGTTTTGATGATTCCTTCATAACTAGAATAACTCTGCCATTTTAGTTTATATTTTAGGATTTGAAATATACTAGCGTAATCATTATAAGAGACCATTAAACTCAACACTAAACGCATTATTTGACAATATTTTCTCGTAATTCTAATTATTTTTTCGTTAACTTGAATAAAACATCATACCGTGTCTATTAATCTTGGGCATTTAAAAACGACAATCATATACGTTTTATATTGTAAAACTGCAGAAGCTTTCGCACTTTTTCCAAAGTGCCTCTTCAGCTGAAGAGACACTGTATAAAGTGCGAAAGCTCCTGTTGTCTTTAAATATACTACGCATATACTGTAATTGTGGATTTTTAATTCTCACTATTTGGTCGTTAATATCTTTTGTATATGCCTTGCTAATACATTACCACAAGAATATTCAAGAAGCTTACATGCAAAAGACTTACAGTATGTCTCCGAGGTCACTTATCTAAGTAGAGACCATACATGTAGTCACTAATGTTGTGGTTCCATTGACCACTTACCAGTTCCCCTGCGTTAACAATTCCTCATTCAGTAATAAAACTCCCATTAAAAGCCCATAAAATCATTCATGTGGATCCATGTTGTCTTTAATCGGAAATCCAGAACCCAAGACAGAATGTTGAGATCCAGTCATCTTCCTGTTCTTCTTCTAATTAGTAATAAATTATTATTTTTTTTTTTACTGTTTTCTAGAAATAAGATTACGATGGCTACTGCACAGCTAGCTGTAAATTTTGAATTTTCTTACATTTTACAAGAAATTGGTGTTGATTTAGTAATCTATATATTTATATATATATATATATATATATATATATATATATATATGTGTGTGTGTATATATATACACACACACATATATATATATATATATATATATATATATATTATATATGTATGTGTGTGTATATTTGTATATATATATATATAAATACATATATATATATATATATATATATATATATGAAATTAAACCTTTTGTAGTATGTATATATATATATATTATATATGTATGTGTGTGTATATTTGTATATATATATATATATATATATATATATATATATATATATATATATATATATATACATACATATATATATATATATATATATATATATATATATATATATGAAATTAAACCTTTTGTAGTATGCATAGCGTATTCATAAATCCTTTCCAGTTTCAAATATCGTGAACGATCATCAAAATTACGCCAATCACTATTGAACTTGTTATTTGAAGTGTTCTCCGAGGATTAAACACTATCACTCATTCATTTTAAAACACAACATTGTTATTAGACCGATTAACAGTTCTTATATAAAGATGGACTTTTGCGTGAAATAAAATCAGATTAAAACATTTTACGTTGTGTTAAGGAAGCTATTAAGAACATAAATAATATGCAAAAGAAATAGATATTGATAGAACTGAATTGCTGATATGCGGAAACCATCGCTATAAGTTTCTGTTGTGGCATTAAAAAACATAATTATGCCAGTGGATTCCAGATCAAAAACTTGTTTGGCGATTCAAAACTTGTGAGATAACTCTCTCTCTCTCTCTCTCTCTCTCTCTCTCTCTCTCTCTCTCTCTCTCTCTCTCTCTCTCTCTCTCTCTCTCTCTCCATAGCATTTACTTCCGCATTCACATCACACTTCTACTGGAACTCCAGTTGACTGTTGAGTTGCTGAAAAAAAGTCTTAGTTTAAGCAGCCATCTTTACATTACATTATAATTATTAACTTCTATTTATTTCTATTGTTAAATTTACTAAGTTAAATTAGTCATTGTAGTTGGATCACACATAGATGACCTTCGGCTTCTGTATCGCGGTGCGCCCAGTTTTTTTTTTTTTTTTTTTTTTTTTTTTTTATGCCCCTA
>NC_090742.1:18366363-18533863 GCF_036898095.1 Palaemon carinicauda
GGGCCGAGTGGACGTCATTGCCACTTTTCTGCAACATAACTCGGGGACTTCGCCCTTCAAGGCACTTCAGAGGTCGTTATCATGATCAAAGTCACTTACGTGCTGCTTGTCAGTTAACCTACACTCGATCACAAAACAAATACAGCGGTTTCCAATTCACTGTAGGACAAAGGCCTCAGTCATGTCCTTATTTATGTCTGGAGCTTCGGCAGTTTCATCACCACGCCGGTCACTGCGGACTGGTGATGGTTGGAGACTTTTGTTTGATCGCTAACAGCAAACCAGCATAGTATGGGTGGCCCTGACTAGTACTGATTTGCTGATCATGGCGTTACTCATACCCTTTCACCACGTTAAGGTATCCCCTCTCGATCACACTAGCTAGCAGAGTTGTCAACTAGCCAGGGACAAAGCTTGCAAAGAATTTGCCCTCTTATGGACGAATTTGCGTATAGACAAACTCAAATGTGAGTTGCTGCATATTTGCAAAATGGCGATAGGTTTCCTTGCATTTTGATATACAGTAATCTCCCCCATATAATAAAAAGCATGTCTGCCTATATATATATATATATATATATATATATATATATATATATATATATATATATATATATATATATATATATATATATATATATATATATATATATATATATATATATATATATATATATATATATATATATATATGTATATGTATATATATATATATATATATATATATATATATACATATATATATATATATATATATATATATATATATATATATATATATATCTTTCCGGTGCTGCTGACCGGCATTATCAAACATATATTTACTTGGTTAAATCATTGTGTGTGCGTGTGTACATATATATTTAATAAGTCGTCATTTTTGACGGGTCACGTACACTAGTTCTAGTTATAATACAGAATCAATTTACTTTTCCAGCTAATGTTAACTTCACAAACTTCCTCCGAAATTTTCATTATAACAGAATTCTTTCGAGCATTTATAATGAAAGCGTCTAAAATTTGTCGACTCTTAGTTCTCTGTAGTCTTTCGGCTCTTAGTTTTTTTTTTGTAGTCTTTCAGCTCTTAGTTCTCTGTCGTCTTTCAGCTCTTAGTTTTCTGTAGTCTTTCAGCTCTTAGTTCTCTGTAGTCTTTCAGCTCTTAGTTCTCTGTCGTCTTTCAGCTCTTAGTTCTCTGTTGTCTTTCAGTTCTTAGTTCTCTGTCGTCTTTCAGCTCTTAGTTGTCTGTCATCTTTCAGCTCTTAGTTCTCTGTAGTCCTCAGCTCTTAGTTCTCTGTAGTCTTTCAGCTCTTAGCTCTATGTCGTCTTTCAGCTCTCAGTTCTCCGCAGTCGTTCAGCTCTTAGTTCTCTGTTGTCTTTCAGCTCGTAGTGCTCTGTAGTCCTCAGCTCTTAGCTCTCTGTCCTCTTTCAGCTCTTAGTTCTCAGTAGCCTTTCAGCTCTTAGTTCTCAGTAGCCTTTCAGCTCTTAGTTCTCTGTAGTCTTTTAGCATATAGGTAAAAGTATAAGTGTCTAGTTTCAGTTCTAATTTCATCAGAATAGATTATCACCAGAGCATCAGCTAGGCAAGCTCAACCACAGCTGTGGCCTCCCCAGTAAACAGCTCAAACTCACTGTCTCGGGCTGGGATCGATTTGCTGCCATGCGAATGTGAGGCGAATACGTTACCACTGTACGTGCCAGGAGGCTAAGGGGACAGCTATGAAGCTTCAATACAAATCGATTTAATGCCAGGATATTCTCGAAGGTTATATTAATAAGTGCAATTAAAATAATTTAAACATCATGAATTAATATCATAATTTAAGAAAAAGAGAGAAGGAAATTATGATAAACTTTGTCCTATAAAAAATAAACACATCTTTTCATACATTTCATGTCACTAGATTTTCACAAATAAAACTACTTCAATTTGAATTAATCGAAAGAAAAATATCAAGCAATCCTTCTTTGTTTGCTGAACCAATTAGTATTTAATTTGCCCCAGTTCATAAGTAATTTCAAATGAGACAATTAAGAATGATATATTACAACAATTCATGTGACCTCACTGTGTTTAATCTGTGACAGCAATAATAATAATAATAATAATAATAATAATAATAATAATAATAATAATAATAATATCCGATACTAGGTCGTTGGAAGAGAACCTCAGTTCCTTAATAATAATAATAATAATAATAATAATAATAATAATAATAATAATAATATCCGATACTAGGTCGTTGGAAGAGAACCTCAGTTCCTTAGCAACAACAACAACAACAACAACAACACCAATAATAATAATAATAATAATAATAATAATAATAATAATAATAATAATAATAATAATAATAATAACATTTGTCATTATTTAACCTACAGATTTTTCATATATTGTTAAAGTCTATTATCCCTCATTCTTCCTACTTGTATCCAAAATAAATATATACTGTAGTCGTTCAGTATAATCAACTACACTTCCCTCGAAATCAGTATAAAAAATGATAACATAACCTTGTAGACAATCCGTAGACTTGCTCAATAGACGAGTGATAAAGTTCTGTAGCAAAAGAACTCATCATTACAGACATTACGTCATGAAAAAAGATTCAATTTGATTACAGTGCACCCCTCCTTTGTACCTGAATATTATGTTCAGTTCACCTACATACAATCTTGGTGTGCGTGGGACAAGGCAGGCGAGTCCCCTGGTTGGAAAAAAACGAGGACTGAAATAAAAAAAATATCATTCCTTGAGTTTTTCTTAGGGTTTATAGCGGTTTGTACTGTACCTCTTTCACTTCCTGGTTAATAAATATAGCAATGGGAACCTAAAGTTTTTATTTCTTTATTAACATAGTTAAAAAAAATTTTATCGTTATCATTATATGGATAATCATTATTCGAAAATTACGTTGTTCCTTTTCCCAACCATTTGATACAAGCTGAGTGGGATGGGATACATCAACGTGGTGAAAGGGTTTGCGTATCGCCACGATCAACAAAGCTGTACTAGCTAGGGTTATCCATACTAGGTTGGTTTGTTGTGAGAGATCAGACTAAAGTCTCCCTCCATCGCCAATCCGTAGTTGGGCAGCGCGGTGATGAAATTGGCCAAACCCCAGACATGAATAAGAATATATATGAGGCCTTTGTTCCGCAGTGGGATAAACACATCTGTTATTATTATTATTATTATTATTATTATTATTATTATTATTATTATTAGCTAAGCTACAACCCTAGTCGGAAAAGCAAGATGCTATAAGCCCAAGGGCTCCAACAGAGAAAAATAGCCCAGTGAGGAAAGGAAATAAACGATATAAGAAATGATTAACAATTGATGAAATATTTTAAAAACAGTAACATCATAAAAACAGTTATTTTATATATAAACTATACAAAGACTTATGTCAACCTGTTCAACATAAAAATATCTGCTGCAAGTTTGAACTTTTGAAGTTCTACCGATTCAACTACCCGATTAGGAAGATCATTCCACAACTTGGTCACAGCTGGAATAAAACTTCTAGAATACTATGTAATATTGAGCCGCATGATGGAGATGACCTGGCTATTGTTGTTGTTGTTGTTGTTGTTGAATTGATTGTAAACGTTTTGGTCTGTACGTCGCTCTGATGCGCTTGTGAGCATAAATGTACGGAAACGTATTGAAAGCACTGTGCTTTTTAAGTATGTAACATTTGCACTATTTCACCAAGAAAGCTAAATATCTACTAGCTTTTGCTTCCTCTTGCAAAATGGATAGCAACAGCAGCATGGCCTTTGCTATTCTACTTCCCATGGCTAGCTACTTTCGGTGGAAAATACGTACCGTATTCATTATTACCCCTATTATCTATCTATCTATCTACCTATCTACACAGTACATGTATATACATACATACAAACACTTATAACTATATTAGTGTAAGTAGGGAATCATGAACTGAGTTGTTAATCGACTCTAGTGGGTCGCATCTAGGGTGGACGATGCATTGTAGCTAGCTGCACTGGTTAGAAATAGTCCCTGGGAAACAGAAGGGTGGCTTGGTCATATAGTGAGAACCGCAGAAACGCTACTTACTTGAAGTTCTGTAGAACGAATAACATTTATGAGATGAATCCGAAGTGTTATAAGGAATGGTTCTTAGTATGCAGAAAGTGCAAGTATAAAATGTTTCTCAGCTTCTTCACTCTTTTCTATTTCCTTTTTCATTTATCTGTTCATTTTTGTTATTCCAATATTTTTACTGTTCGTTACCTCATTACCTCCGCCAACGAAGTTGGGACGAGGTCATGTTTTGCCCCTGTTTGTCTGTTTGTTTGTGAACAACTTCCTGGCCACAAATTTACTCACAGAGTAGTGAAACTTTCAGGGATTAATTCTTATGTTGAGACGTGGAAGTGGTTAAATTTTGAAAGTACAAGGTCAAAGGTCAAGATCAAGGTCGAGCAAAAAGCCGACCGAATTAACCCTAATCTTAACCCAAAGTTCACATATGATTATCACACAGACTTCAAATACGCCTACGGTCTAAATTGATTCTGGAAAAGGCAAGCTGGTTTCGAGAAACAATCTGCCTTGGAGGAGGTCTACACTCTGAGTACTTTTCAGTGTATGCTTATTCGTTATACCCTTATGCTCTTCCTTATTCCATTTCTGATTCTTTATAATTTTTATTCCCTTTTATCTCATCCAGTTGCTACTTTTAAACTAACTCTTCTCGTCTACAGAGCGAATATTTAAAGTACAAATGAGATTGGGTTGTTTGTTAAAGAAACAATTTCAAAATATGAATTATCTACAACACTGCATGATATCTTCTGTGTGTGCATATATATATATATATATATATATATATATATATATATATATATATATATATATATATATATTATATGTGTATATATATATATATATATATATATATATATATATATATATATATATATATATATATATATATATATATATATATATTACTTGCTAAGCGACAACCCTAGTTGGAAAAGCAGGAGGCTATAAACCCAGGGGCTCCAACAGGGAAAATAGCCCAGTGAGGAAAGGAAACAAGGAAAAATATTTTTTTAAAGAAGAGTAACATGAAAATAAATATTTCCTATATAAACTATAATAAACTAACAAAACATGGGGAAGAGAAACAAGACAGAACACCGTGTTCGAGTGTACCCCCAAGCAAGAGAACTCTAACCCAAGACAGTGGAAGACCATGGTAGAGTGGCTATGGCACTACCCAAGACTAGAGGACAGTGGTTTGATTTTGGAGTGTTCTTCTCCTAGAATAGCTGCTGACCATAGCTAAAGAATCTCTTTGACCCTTAACAAGGGGAAAGTGGCCACTGAACAATTACAGTTCAGTAACCCCTTGGGTGAAGAAGAATTGTTTGGTAATCTCAGTGTTGTCACATGTAGCCTATGAGGACAGAGGAGAATAAGTAAAGAATAGGCCAGACTATTCACTGTGTGTAGGCAAAATGGAAAATGAACCGTAATCAGAGAGAAGGATCCAATGTAGTACTGACTGGTCAGTCAAAAGACCCCATAACTCTCTAGCGGTAGTATCTCAACGGGTGGCTGGTACCCTGGCCGACATACTACACACACACACACACACACACACACACACACACACACACACACACACATATATATATATATATATATATATATATATATATATATATATATATATATATATATATATATATATGCCTACTCATGCTATTTACCAACGGCATATATGACTATTTTCAAGAAATGCAGTATTATGTTTCTTCTTTTTATTAGTATTGCGTTTGTCAAAATTCAGAAGTTCAAACTTGCAGTGATTTTTATTATTATTATTATTATTATTATTATTATTATTATTATTATTATTATTATTATTATTATTATTATTATTATGACGATGATGAACAGGTTATCTTGCGTTTATATGTGACAGATCTAACGTAGTTATTGATCTTAAAATGTTTTGTATTAATTATTCACTAGTTCTCATTTAGTTTATTAATTTCCTTTCCTCGTTGGGATAATTTTCCCCGTTGGAACCCTTTGGCTGATTATATCCTGCTTTTTCAACTAGGGATATATATTAGCTAGTAATGATAATGACAATAATTTATCACAAGACCTGTCTTAATAGTTTTAATGAAACTGACGTTCGGGATCCAATGCAACATAACTTTTTATAATAAAGCTAACAGATCTCACGGTTGCTTATTATAATATATTTTCTATACATGCCAATGATTTTAATTATAGCCTTAGCACTGTTGTAGTGGGATTGTCTTTATTCTGTATAAAATATGATACAGGAAAATTAAAATACTTTTCATACATTCCGAACACTTCAGTGTTTACTAAAACCCTGCCAGGTATTCATTGGTTACCGTGATGATACACGTAAAACAAACACGTGATATGCAATTAGAATGTTAAAGATGAAATAAATGTAAATTATATAGATTTTGAAATGAATATATGTACGAATTATTTCACATATTAAAAGGAAAAATATTAACAATTTCCCGAACAGCAACTTTCCTGGTGACGTGTGTTGACAACACAGCTGAGAGCTGACAGTGCTTTGGGGTTTGGTTCGTTCATGCAATGCGGGCAAATAACACCATTAAATTTGCTGTAGTGTTCCTAGGTCCCATGCAGAGGGAATAACATCTTTATTATGTAAGTAATTATCAATTGCATATGCTGTCTCTTAAAATGGAAACCTAAATTCCAGATTGGAGAAATAGTTGGCGTAGCGATAGCTCAGGGTAGCTTGCCCGGTGAATATTTTTTTAACACATATACTGGTAATCCAATTTTGACTTTACATCAGTTTCTTAATGAATGGGAAGGTATTTAAGCCTGCTAGTTTAACCAGTGCATATAGCCTATTTCTGTGTTAGGCTATGCCGAGTAGCCAGAATCAGTAGCGTAGCACAAACCTAATGCCAGGTTAGCTTACCTTCGTAATTGATTGATTGATTAATTTAAAGTAGCCCATGTACCGTATAACAAAGATAAATATTTATGAAATAGGATTCTTTACTTTTGGCAATTCATCACTTGCGCTCTGACAATAGTAAGTTTAGAAACCACGTTTCTTCCTAACCTAACATTGGAAGTTGAAGCCTACCCATCCGTGCACTCCCCCCCCCAACTTTCGCAACGGACCTAGATTATTGTGTTCGTAGCCTTCGTATATCAGCGGCTAGTTCCTCCTGCTTGCATAAAAAATGGACATCAACTAACCTAAACTCTCCCCCCCTAACCTACAATCCGTGTCTTTATCTACTTACCTAACGGGGGACAAATGTCCCCCTGCGACTCCTCTTACACTGCCGTATTCTAAGTAAGCCGTCATCATAAATACAGGAGGCCACTATCATACATACATCCCAAAATGTGGTTCATTAACTTTTGGAGCCTTTGTATATTAGGGGCCACCTCCAGCGAGCATAGAATATGGCCACCAACTAAACAAAACTTCCTCCCCTTACCTAACCCACAAGCCGTGTCTTTGCCTACTTACCTAACGGGAAGCTAACGCCCACTTGCGGCACTCCCTTACACTACTGTATTCTTAGTCAGCCGTCATAATTCATACAGGTGGCCGCTATTATACATACACCCCTCATTTTGTTAATTCTTCACTTGCACACTGACTATGTAAATTTTGAAACCATGTTTCTTCCTAACCTAACCTAGGAAGCTAAAGCCTATGCATCCCTAAACCCCCCCCCCCCCCTTTTGCAGCGGACCTAGAATATTGTGTTCTTTTTTTATCGAACACTGGGGTATTCTTTAATGGTGCACAATATAATATTATATTCCAGGTTGTTTCCAAGAGGTTATCTTTTGTTTGATTAATCTACAACCAGTGTTAATGCAAACTGCTCCTATCCGTGTTGGTCTGGTCCCCTACATATAACAATTACTAATTATATGATACTTGGGGTGTATGTATGATAGCGACCACTTGTATGTATGATGATGGCTGACTAAGAATACGTCAGTGTAAGGCGGGTCGCAGGGAGCCGTTAGCACCCCTGTTAGGTAAGTAGGTAAGAACACAGCTTGTAGGTTAAGTTAGGGGGGAAAGTTTAGGTTAGTTGATGTCCATTTTGTATGCACGTTGGAGGAGGAACTGACCGCTGATATACAAAGGCTCCTGATACTTTAGTGTCTAGCCAAATAAATGAACCATACTTTTTTCCAACTGGTTATCTGATGTTTTATTCATTTCTGACCAAGATTATAGGTGCAAACCACCCATTTGTGAGTTTTCCAATGCTCCCCTATATCAACACATTTATAGGGATTCTAGTGGAAAACAAGAATGTTTGGGTGAGGAAATAATGGTGTCTTACCATAACTGGGAAGAAACTTTTAGAAAAGATATAGTCCCTAAATATTCTGTACGATGCAACACTGACGAGTAATTGTGTGCCGTCTATATTACACCTGTTGGTTTGGACAGGTAGACCTATCAGTACAGATGAAGAGAAGGTCAGTAATTGGACATGGTTTCAAAATGTAAATGAAAGATAATTCTAATTAAACTTTTCCATTATTTTTTTATTACAGTACTTTACTTTTTTCCAGAGATATTTGTGTAGAAGGAAAACTTTTAAAATAATGAAAAATATAAACGTGTTCAATGTTGAAAGAAAACCTAATAGGTTAAAGCATTGGCGTAGTATAACTTACATTAGTTTAACAATAAATATTTCAATGATAAATTTTAACATAGGCTTGGTAAAAATTACTCTAATCTAATTTAAGTAAACCTGATGCCAAAGGTGTCAGCTGTGTTCAAATGCTATAGCGCAAGTCCAGTCTGAACTGTTAGCTTAATGTTTATCTTAGTATAAATAATTTTCAGGAAGGGATCTTTTTGAAATGAGGTTATTGTACTATTAGATTAAAGCATTGAAACAAAAATGCAGTGTAGTATAATTTAGGCTATCCATCAGTGTTTCTGTACCTATCAATGCTTTATCATTACCTCATTTGTTTATAAATGTGCATAAAACCAAATTTACTTTTTGTCTGCAAGTTTATTTTGGTCAGTGTTTAACTTGCGTACATCCGGATGACTTTAGGATAGTCAGATCTAGGAGGCTTCTCCATAACAACTGGAATTTTGTTAGTCCATTCACAAGAAATCAAGGGTGTGAAGCTTTCTGATCACAGTCCATGGGATCTAGAACTATGCCGATAAAACTACTACAAATGTCAATGATTGAATTAACTAGAGAACCATCATCCCTAAGATTGTAACTGCAAGCAGTCTTAGTTTAAATATCATTTATCATAGTTCAGGTGTTTTTTTTTTTTTTGCATGTTACCATAGGCTATTCAAGAATTGCATAGGATAAAAAACGGATTTTGAGCGAAGCGAAAAATCTATTTTTGGGTGAGATAGCCATGACGTCCTGATGGAAGGTTCCTTCGGTAGCTTCCTTGGGTATACTTAACTACAGGGATATTCCCAGAGAATTAAACCACAGGTTATCACAGAATTCTAACTTCTGGTGCGAATACCCTAAAGGTTTCCCTCTAGGATATCGTATATCAACAGGGGACGTATGTATTAACACGCCACATAGCTATCTGCACCCTTTATAGAGTTAACACTTCGATATGGAAAGGTGGAGAATAACTGGGGAGCCGTTCCACAGTTACACTCATCCGTGGCTGCTTTTGGTACTCGAAACGTAAACAAACGGGCGCCATTGCTAAATGACGTCACGTCCGTCCTCATCCTGAGGCCAGCTCCTTGCTAATCTCCATGATACAGCAGGACAGGGCGGGGCCTGAAAGGCTGGACTAGAATAGACGGGAGGGTCCATCAGGACGTCATGGCTATCTCACACAAAAATAGATTTTTCACTTCGCTCAAAATCCGTTTTTTGGGCTCAAGCCATGACGTCCTGATGGAAGTGTACCAGAGAATTAACGTATCGTGGAAAATTTCCCCTTTTTTAAAGTAAGTGCCAAGGGCTCCGAATAGAGGTATGTAATGTGTCCTCGTTAGAGGTTCCGTGGGGATCCAGCTTCCTGCCCCCCTGGCAGAGAAGTCCCGGCGGATTACAGTATACCAAAATCCGAAGTGGTCATTGAAGGGCTACTCACTCTGCGGAGAGTTCGTGCAGGACTCGGAGACAAGACAGAAGGTTAATATTCGGGTAGGAATATTCTCAAGTATAGACAAGCGATAATTAATCACTACACTCCATGGATGAGAGATCAATCTGGTCTCGAAGGCAGGACGAAGGTAAGTATTCAAGTAGGAATATTACACAGCATGATTGAGTATATAATACAGATAATTTATATTATTCTTCTCATTCCAAAGGAAAGGGGTAAATGAAACTATGACAATCATGTATTTCATAATGATAATAGGAGCGGAGAGAGACGCACATCTAATAAAATAGACATTTTGTTTCATAGATTGCAGATTATAGCGATAACAATTGCAATAAAAGGTGTAAAGTTAATTTACAATAATAAGAATAATGTACATAGAAAATAAAAGACTTCAATCTTGAATCTGAAAGAAATTTCACTTTTAGAAACAAGTTCCGGAGGAACGTCGGTCTTTTTCAAAGAAAAACACATCATGCCCCAGGGCATGTGGCACTCATGTGAAGTCTATGACATTTCACCTTGATAAGAACAGTCTATTAGAAACACTAAGTGTCCATGAAATCACTATGTATCACACATGGGTCAACACAGGCACCCGTAGAGTTAAAGTCCCAAGTAACTCGCTGTTCTATGCAGAGTTAAACGGCAGGTTTCATAACACTACCTGCGGCTACCACGAAATGTTTAACTTCATGCACTTGCTTTGCGTAGTGCTTGAAGAAAACGTGCGACGATTTCCACCCTGTGAAGCTCTTGAGGCTTTCGAAATCCATGCTCTGGAAGAAATTCAGAGAAGACGCGACTTTTCTAGGATCATGACCTGCGGGTGTACTGTCAGGATCCGCTCTGCGAATGAAGTAGGTGATTTTCGCTCTTAGTTGTTTCAGTGACAGGTCGCTACCCGATGTTTCTCCTTTGAAGAGTTGACCTCCACCGAAGTCTGAAGTTCTTCGAAGATAGACCTTAAGACTCTCCACTGGGCATAGAGAGACATCTTCCTTCAGGGGGCAGATTCTCCAGGGGCCCCATCTCTTGGTGGGTAATTCATTTTTTGCGAGAAACGTCGGATCAGGGAAGAGGGTAAGTTCTCCTGTATCTGCGAACAGGATATGACCCTCGTCTCTTGATAATGCCACTATTTCGCTGACTCGGGCTCCCGAGGCGAGAGCAAAAAGGACGATAACTTTTTGAGTCAGGTCCTTGAGAGGGCACGAATCGTTGTCCAGGTTAGAGGCAAAATGGAGCACCTTGTCCAGGGACCAGGAGATAGGTTTTGGCGGGGGTGCTGGGCGTAGTGTAGCGCATGCCTTTGGCAGTTTATTGAAGATATCGCTGGACAGATCAATCTGGAAGGCGTACAGTAGTGGTCTAGTCAAAGCCGATTTGCAGGTGGAAATCGTGTTGGCCGCTAAGCCTTGTCCATGAAGGTGAATGAAGAAGGACATGCAAAAATCAATGGTGATTTCCGTAGGGATTTTTGCTTTGACAAACAAGACCCACTTTCTCCAGGAAGATTCGTATTGCCGTCGTGTGGATTCGGTCTTGTATTCCTCGAGGAAGTCTAGACTTTTCTTCGAGATCCCAAACCTTTTCTTTGCGGCCAGGGAGAGAAAATCATGAGATGAAGGTCCCTGACTTTCAGTGATGAAGTGAAGACAGTCGACTTCTGTACTTGCTGAGAGAGAACTGGGCCTGGGAGGGGGATCAGCGTGGGCGGCAGCTCCAGGACCAGGGGGTACCAATTGCTCCGGGGCCACTTGGGAGCCACTAGGGCCGCTGTCCCTTTGAAGGTTCTCAGTTTGGAGAGGACTTTCAGCAGAAGGTTGGGGGGAGGGAACAGGTATATCCTGGACCATCTGTTCCAATCCAGTGACATGGCATCAACTGCTTCTGCCTTGGGGTCCTCGTACGGGCCCACATATCGAGGAAGTTGATTGTTGTCGCTCGTTGCGAAGAGATCGATCTGAAGTTCCGGGACTTGGTGAGAGATGAAGGAGAATGATCTTGGGTCTAGAGACCATTCCGACTCTATTGGGCTTGTGCGTGATAGAGCGTCCGCTGTCACGTTGCGGAATCCTTGTAGGTGAACTGCAGACAGGTGCCATTTCTTCTTTTCTGCCAGACGAAAGATTGGAAGAAGTACCTGATTTATCTGGGGCGATCTCGAGCCCTGACGATTGAGACATCTGACTACCACCGAGTTGTCCAGAGTCAGACGGATGTGGATCGAGGGAGGCGGGGAGAGTTTCTTCAGGGTGAGAAGAACCGCCATGGCCTCCAAGATGTTGATGTGGAACGTCTTGAATAGGCTGACGACTTAGAGGAGGTAGGGTATCTTATGAAAGAGTGTCACCAGAGGTAAGGCGGTATCGCCGGCAGTAGAGGCGGCAAGGGACCGGCACCAGGATAGATGGAGAGAAAGGTAAGGAGGGATTGGAGGGGTAAGACCACATACCCCTCCGGCATCCCTCCGGAGAGAGTGCACTCATGATAGGAGTAGATACTCCTAGCATCCGGCGGCAGGGGGCCGGCAGTCGGCCGGGTGCCTGGGGTAACCCAAGGGAGGGTTAGAGGGCACTCAAGAGTGGGAAACCCCCGCTGGCCGGACCGCTGCCGGCGACTACCCCCATAGAACGCTATGAAGGGTATGTGTACCAAAGCGGCCAGCTCAGCAGGAGAACAAGTTAGCCCTACCACTCCACCCAAGGGAGGAGTTGTAGGACTAAGGACAGATGTGTATAGGCAAGCCTACACCAAAGGGATAGGTGGGGAGGGAGAAGAAGAGGGGTCTTTCATAGTGGAGGCTCTGTACAAGAACGGCCACCAAGGAGAGGGAGAACGCTCCCTAACCTAGGTTAGGTAACCAGAATGAGATTGGTACAGGAGTACCGTCTCAAACTATAAAAGTACAGAACTAGCCCCCCCCAAAGCCTAACCTAGATAAGGAGGGTTAACTCCTAGGCTAGGTAGGCTGAAAGACACATCGCAAGTTGCAGGAAGGGATGAGTAACCCAACCAGATGCAACTGTGGAAGGGCAGAGCCGTTCCTTATTTCTTGGTCGCAACCCTAAAGGGGGATCATTCCCTTAGGGTAGACTGAGAAGCGATAAATACTCTGATTGTAGACAAGATTCCCCTATATAGAAGGGGAAGCATGGCCACACAGAGGGAATGCCCGCAGGCAGGGGATTAGGGAGCATATAGGGGTTCCTACATTTAGGTTAGGTTGGAAAGAAACGCAATCAAACCGATCCCCTATATGGTCCCCGAAGGCGAAAACACTTACATCACAGTTAACAGTATGTTAAATAATGCCACAATCTTCATAACTTAACCTAGGATCACTGGTATATATCATGCATGAACACAAGTGCTAGGCTATCTAGCCTAGGGGCTAAGCTAGCGATCTAGTATGGGGTCGAATGACGACCGAGTAGATGAGCGTTAAAAACACGATATAAGTAATTCTTAGCTATGAAGACTAAATAACTAACAATATCAATTAGTTAAGAGGCCGGATAAGGCTGTTCTGGCTAGCTAAATAAGGCATGCAAAAGAACAGCGACGCCTTAAAATGGCGCGTCCGGGATCGGCACAGCTCTGCCACAAAACACAATATTTTACGAAAAGTAGAAGTTACTTTACGGCTAGAGCTTATTTAAACAATACTGGGACCTGGTACTCAACTTTCCAGAAGAAGGCGAGGCTGAAGGTAAAGACATAACGGCGATGTAAGTCGATGAAAATCGCACAAAGGGAATTCGGACCAAAGCAAGGTGCTACAGGCTGAAGGATGAGGACGGACGTGACGTCATTTAGCAATGGCGCCTGTTTGTTTACGTTTCGAGTACCAAAAGCAGCCACGGATTAGTGTAACTGTGGAACGGCTCCCCAGTTATTCTCCACCTTTCCCTATCGAAGTGTTAACTCTATATGGGGTGCAGATAGCTATGTGGCGTGTTAATACATACGTCCCCTGTTGATATACGATATCCTAGAGGGAAACCTTTAGGGTACTCGCACCAGAAGTTAGAATTCTGTGATAACCTGTGGTTTAATTCTCTGGGAATATCCCTGTAGTTAAGTATACCCAAGGAAGTTACCGAAGGAACCTTCCATCAGGACGTCATGGCTTGAGCCCAAAAAATGCTTATATAATTGTACAGTATCATTGTTTTCAAATGTGCTTACATAATTATATCATTGTTTTCAGAGTGCTAAGGAGCCTCCTGAAGTATGTCTGAAATCCAGGTACCACCAGGACTTGTCGATGCTGTAGATAGTTTGAAGGAAGCACTGAAAGCTGGACGAACTGACATCTTTCGGAAGTTACTAGATGCTTGTGAAACAAGTAAGTCTGTTCTGTGCCCTGTATTCAAAGACAGGAATTCTCCCAAATCTTTCGGAAATCCTAAGGCCATGTATGAAACCTAAATGTTATAGACACAATGGTTTCTCGTAATCTCATGAGTAAATGTTAATGTGCTGAATGTCAGCTATGTTTGGAAAAAACTTTTTTTATTTCATACTTTGTATAGATTAATATAGGGTTGTAACCAAATTTGAGTTATCATGGCATACAATTATACTTTATTCAAATTAATATATACATACTATAATCTTAAATTTGCTATGAATTCTAATCATTCATTTAAGAAAAACAGTTTCCTCCCCTTAGTTTTAGGTTAATGGAAAATATTTTTGCACCTAAGTGTATACAAATATTTTTTCCTTTAAAATATTCATATGGTATGATATCACAAGAAAATTAAATATGTTCAGCTCTACTCATAAATATTTTCTATGTCTAATAGAATATCACTGTCAGAATCGTGCAGTCATAAATAATTTTAATCATTTTCATTAGTAATATCTTGAAAATAAGGGTATTGTAGGATGGTATTTTGAGAGAGAGAGAGAGAGAGAGAGAGAGAGAGAGAGAGAGAGAGAGAGAGAGAGAGAGAGAGAGAGAGAGAGAGAGTGTTATTGTATGAGGGCTCGGATAATATGACAGCAGATAAAGATGTTTTACTATCTTCAGTATGGAAGTACGTACATGTATGTTTATTCATAAAAACTTTAATGTTTGTAATGCTATTGTTGCCAAGACATGTTTTAACTTAATTCAAATTAACAGCTGATAATGGTGGTGGAATTCACGAACAAAAGCAGCTGATTAATTCCTTGGCAACGGAAGATGGGACCTTTTTGCATATGGCCACTAAGGTATGATAACAAAACAATTGCTTTTACTTTCTTCATATATAACTTTTTTCTTTTTTTTTTTGTAGTTTCCACTTTAGAGTTTGTCACTAGTTTTACTTTTCCTGTTGTGACGTATTGATTTAAAAGCTCAAGATAGAGACGACTGGAGAAATCTAACCGAGGCTCTTTGCGTCAATAGGCGTAGAAGGAGATGGTGATGATGATGAATATGTGATAGGTAGTTGAGAGACTGTCATTATTGATAGAAGGAGTACTGTATTTTGTCTTTATTGTCAGTACACTATACAGAAAACTTCTTAAGCATAATCTACTGTTATTATATTACAGTACTGTGAATATCATTTTATTTGTGATAAAGGTAGGACCTGTAGTAAGAATTATGGGATTTAGTAGAATTGATCTCTCAAACTTTCTGTAAGTAATTTAGGGAAGCAGTGGATGCACAAGATACACATTGAGCATTTAAAGTCTGCTCATAAATTTCAAAGGAAAGGGGTAGTTCTTTGCACTAAAACACAATGTTCTGGAGACTGATTGAATGCACACAAGATCCCTCGCCACCAAACATAGAACCAGGAGGAACTAGGTGATGGCTGCTGATGACCCCCTATCAGAAGTTCATGGGATTAGTAAGGTCATGTTTACTTGTCAATCTATCAAACTGTAAGCACAACTTGAACTTTGAACTTAAGATAGCCTAAAGCTGCTTCAAAGAGGTAGGATTTTGGCAGTTGTAGGTAGGAGTGAGGTGAAGCATAGATTTAAAATACATTCCTTCATACGACACTATTCAGACAAAACTAAAGGAGTTACATGGAATAGTTTAATTCCAGCTTCAGCCTGCCCCTTTGACCATCATTAACATGGTGAAATCTGTCACCTTATTGAAAGCCATCGTAGAGTACAGTATGGTGATGATAAAAATGACTTTAATGAAATTACCTACTCCCATTTCTAGACCTTATTAGGGTTCATCTTGAGTGGTTGTTTTCCAATGACATGGGAAAACTTTATCAGTTTCCACTTTTTATTTTTGCACTGCAATGTTACTTTTTATGTTTGACTATATATAAAAAAAATTAAAAGACAGTGAGCAGCGCTGCTGGGTGCCAAAAGGATCCTAAAGTGCACTATGGAAGGCACACTGCCATGGGGTAGCCCCCTTTGTGGTGTACCAAGTTATGAAATACGTACCATAACTTTAGTGTTTAGATTGAAGTGCATTATTAATTTGTTAGAATGCAAATTCATTACCTTACCTTAACCTTTTAAATATCTGTGTTAAGGTTTGATAAAAGCAATATATTTTTTATGATGAATTTTATTTTATGTTCATGAGGTATATTTTCATAATAGGAGCCTGCAAGATCTCTACCACTTGTTTTTATGAGGTTTATCTGCTAATGTGACAAATCACCAAAGCAAAAGAGGTTTTATAATGATTCACATATTTTTAATTACTTTATATCATTCCTGTACTTTTTAAGTTTAAATGTAGGATATCTGTTAGAGGGAGAAAGAAATCGGATTTATTATAACTATCCTTCCATAGTTAGTCAGCAATGAGAAAATATTGTCAGTTTGTTTATATGTTAATGAATAATTGTACTAATTTACTTAGATATATAATGTACTCTCTTATTTATTTTTAAATCATTCAGTGATTTGATGAACTGCTCTTGTTGCAGCTTGGCCGAGGGGATATACTGAGGGCACTTCTTGCTGCAGGAGCTGATCCAGGTGTTCAAGATGCCAAGGGCAATACACCCCTACAGCTGGCACCATCTCCACCTATTGTTGCAATCTTCACAGAAGAACTGTTGAGAGCAACAGCTCAATCAGAGTAAATATACAGTAACCTATTTTATTTTCATGAAGATTTTATTGGTGATTTTCAACAATTACTTTCTTACACATAATTTGGTCTGCGTCTTTCTTCACTGCCTTGTTTTGTTGGATATATTTCTTTAGACCACTGTGGCCGCGGGGGCATATAAAAATTAGAATAGCGCCAACTTTATCCCTGCGTGTCGTAAGAGGCGACTAAAAGGGACGGGACGAGGGGGCTGGGAACCCCCTCTCCTGTAAAAAAATTCCTGCGAGACATCGACAAGGAGATGGAGCTGGGGGGAGAGTGACTGCTCCCCGCACTCTAGTTTTGGGGTGTTTAAATGTGCGTGGATGTAGTACGATAGAGAGTAAAAGATGTGAGATTGGAAGTATGTTTAGAAGTAGAAGGATGGATGTATTGGCCTTGTGTGAGACAAAGATGAAAGGAAAGGGTGAAGTGATGTTTGGTGAAATGTCTGGTAGAGTGTCTGGGATTGAAAGGGGAAGAGCGAGAGAGGGTGTGGCATTATTGCTGAGTGAATGGATGACAGATAAAGTAGTGGAATGGAAGGAGATATCATCTAGGTTAATGTGGGTAAGGGTTAGGTTGGGTAGGGAATGTTGGCCGTTTGTCAGTGCGTATGGGCCAGGTAGTGAGAAAAGTGAAGAAGAGCGGAATGAGTTCTGGAATGATTTAACTAGGTGTGTAGAAGGACTGGGTAGAAGGAATTATGTAGTTGTCATGGGTGACTTAAATTTTAGAGTGGGCGCTGGAGAGGTAGAAGGTATCATTGGGAAGTATGGCGTACCAGGTGAAAATGAGAGTGGTGAGAGACTGGTAGACATGTGTGTTGAACAAGAGATGGTGATAAGTGCTAGCTTCTTTAAAAAGAAAGATAAAAATAAGTATACATGGGTAAGAGTGGCAAATGGAAGAGTAGTAGAAAGGGCATTAATGGATTATGTGTTGGTAACTAAAAGAATGTTTGGAAGATTGAAAGACGTGCACGTGTTTAGGGGTATGGCTAACGGTATGTCTGATCATTTTTTGGTGGAAGGAAAATTAGTTGTAGCAAAAGAGTGGGGGAATAGAGTAGGTGGATGTAAAAGGGAGGTAGTGAGGATTGAAGAGCTAATAAAACCGGGGGTAAAAAGTAAATATCAGGAAAGGTTGAAAATGGCATATGATGAGGTGAGAGTAAGAGAAACTGGTAATTTAGAGGAGGAGTGGAAGTTAGTAAAAGAAAATTTTGTTGGGATTGCAAGTGATGTAGCCTATGTGGCAAGAAGGTTGTTGGAGGCAGCATGAGGAAGGGCAGTGAATGGTGGAATGAAGGAGTGAAGGTGAAAGTGGAAGAGAAAAAGAGGGCTTTTGAAGAATGGCTGCAGAGTAATAGTATAGAGAAGTATGAAAAATATAGAGAGAAAAAGGTGAAAGTAAAGCGCAAGGTACGTGAGGCAAAGAGGGCAGCTGACCTGAGGTTGGGTCAGGGATTGGGTCAGTCATATGAAGAGAATAAGAAGAAGTTTTGGAAAGAAGTGAAGAGAGTAAGGAAGGCTGGCGCAAGAATTGAAGAGACAGTGAAAGATGGAAATGGAAGGTTGTTAAAAGGAGAGGAGGCAAGGAAAAGGTGGGCGGAATATTTTGAAAGTTTGCTGAATGTTGAGGATAATAGGGAGGCAGATATAATTGCTGTTCCAGGTGTTGAGGTGCCAGTGATGGGAGATGAGAATGAGAGAGAGAGATTACAATAGATGAAGTGAGGAGAGCACTAGATGAAACGAGAGTAGGAAAAGCATCTGGTATGGACGGTGTGAAAGCTGAGATGTTGAAGGAAGGGGGTGTGACTGTACTTGAATGGTTGGTGAGATTGTTTAATATGTGTTTTGTGTTGTCAATGGTACCAGTAGATTGGGTTTGTGCATGTATTGTACCACTATATAAGGGTAAGGGAGATGTGCATGAGTGTTGTAATTCAAGAGGTATTAGTTTGTTGAGTGTAGTTGGAAAAGTGTATGGTAGAGTATTGATTAATAGGATTAAGGATAAAACAGAGAATGCAATCTTGGAAGTACAGGGTGGTTTTAGAAGAGGTAGGGGTTGTATGAATCAGATTTTAACAGTTAGGCAGATATGCGAGAAATATTTAGCAAAAGGTAAGGAGGTGTATGTTGCGTTTATGGATCTGGAGAAAGCATATGATAGAGTTGATAGGGAAGCAATGTGGAATGTGATGAGGTTATAGGGAGTTGGTGGAAGGTTGTTGCAAGCAGTGAAAAGTTTATACAAAGGTAGTAAAGCATGTGTTAGAATAGGAAATGAAGTGAGTGATTGGTTTCCGGTGAGAGTGGGGCTGAGACAGGGATGTGTGATGTCGCCGTGGTTGTTTAACTTGTATGTTGATGGAGTGGTGAGAGAGGTGAATGCTCGAGTGCTTGGACGAGGATTAAAACTGGTAGGCGAGAATGACCATGAATGGGAGGTAAATCAGTTGTTGTTTGCGGATGATACTGTACTGGTAGCAGACACAGAAGAGAAGCTTGACCGACTAGTGACAGAATTTGGAAGGGTGTGTGAGAGAAGGAAGTTGAGAGTTAATGTGGGTAAGAGTAAGGTTATGAGATGTACGAGAAGGGAAGGTGGTGCAAGGTTGAATGTCATGTTGAATGGAGAGTCACTTGAGGAGGTGGATCAGTTTAAGTACTTGAGGTCTATTGTTGCAGCAAATGGTGGAGTGGAAGCAGATGTACGTCAGAGAGTGAATGAAGGTTGCAAAGTGTTGGGGGCAGTTAAGGGAGTAGTAAAAAATAGAGGGTTGGGCATGAATGTAAAGAGAGTTCTATATGAGAAAGTGATTGTACCAACTGTGATGTATGGATCGGAGTCGTGGGGAATGAAAGTGATGGAGAGACAGAAATTGAATGTGTTTGAGATGAAGTGTCTAAGGAGTATGGCTGGTGTATCTCGAGTAGATAGGGTTAGAAACGAAGTGGTGAGGGAGAGAACGGGTGTAAGAAATGAGTTAGCGGCTAGAGTGGATATGAATGTGTTGAGGTGGTTTGGCCATGTTGAGAGAATGGAAATTGGTTGTCTGCTAAAGAAGGTGATGAATGCAAGAGTTGATGGGAGAAGTACAAGAGGAAGGCCAAGGTTTGGGTGGATGGATGGTGTGAAGAAAGCTCTGGGTGATAGGAGGATAGATGTGAGAGAGGCAAGAGAGCGTGCTAGAAATAGGAATGAATGGCGAGCGATTGTGACGCAGTTCCAGTAGGCCCTGCTGCTTCCTCCGGTGCCTTAGATGACCGCGGAGGTAGCAGCAGTAGGGGAGTCAGCATTATGAAGCTTCATCTGTGGTGGAAATGTGGGAGGTTGGGCTGTGGCACCCTAGCAGTACCAGCTGAACTCGGTTGAGTCCCTGATTAGGCTGAAGGAACATAGAGAGTAGAGGTCCCCTTTTTGTTTTGTTCATTGTTGGTGTCAGCTACCCCCCAAAATTGGGGGAAGTGCCTTGGTATATGGATGGATGGACTAGGGTATGAAGAAATGATGAGAGCATTAGACCAAGTTCTATAAGTCATTTGATTGAATATGTTTTTTGTAAAAGAGTTATGTAAATTGAAGGTGCTTTCAGTGTTGGATACTTTCTTAAAAGATTGTTTTCAATATTAATCTTACCCGATGATCATGTAGCTGTCAACTCTGTTGCCCGACAGAAATCTAAGGTCGGGATACGCCAGCGATCGCTATACAGGTGGGGGTGTACACAACAGCGCCATCTGTCGAGCAGGTACTCAGGTACTTCTTGTCAACAAGAACTCAATTTTTCCTCTGTCGTGCCACCGGCAAGACCTACTTGGATACGCTGTTGATTCTGGAGTTGTTTTTCACGATTTTGGTGATGTATTCGCTCTAGATTTTAGCCTTCGCTATTCAGGAACCTTTATCATTAGCTTATCAAGCTTTTTGATTAAATTTGGATTAATTGTTAACGAACTTTGCTAGATTTTGGAATTCCCCCTTGACTATTTCTACAATTCAAGATGTCTGACCAGTCTCAAGTCCCTAAGTACAGGCAGTGTAGCGTTAGGGCTTGTTCTAGGCGTCTTCCGAAGGCCTCCATAGATCCTCACACCGTTTGTTCCAATTGTAGGGGTAAATCCTGTCAATTGGAAGATCGATGTGAGGAGTGCGCTGGGCTTTCGGAATTCGATTTTAACGAATTCCTTAAAAATGCACGTAGGCTAGAGAAGGATAGGATCAGGAGGAGTTCTTCTCGCTCTTTTGATTTTTCCTCTCCCCATGCCCCTCAACCTATTCCTTCCCCTGTAGTGGTGACTCCCGACCCTGCTACTAGTGCTCAACCCTCCATGGCGGACATGATGCGTGCCATTCATGCTCTTGGTGACAGAGTGGAGTCATTAGCTAATGACCGGAATCAACTTTTGGCAGATGTCAAAGAGTTGAAAGCGCAAAGTGCAGTGGGAAGTGTAGTGAGTGCAAGTGAAGTGAAAAGTGTCAGTGTCAGTGTTGCGCATGAGGGTACATCTGTTCGTGCCAGTCGTCCTCCCAGTCCGGGACCTCTTGCAAGCTCCCAAGCCCAGGGGAGAAGCAATGTCGAAGGACCAAAGGGTTCGGCAGGCCTTGATCAGCGTACGGATGTACCCTCAGTGGTTGCGGATGCATCTGTCAGAGATCGTCCCATCCACAAACAGACGAATGAGCCCTATCATTCCTCGTCTGTGGAAGAAGTTTCGAGGAAGAAACGTTGGACCAAGGTCTCACGACCTCTCAAGCGTAAGGTCCCTTCCGAGCGAGTCCAACGGCCCAGGTGTAGCCACTGGGTCAGTTCGGACTCGCCGCAGTCTTCCGAAGACTGCACACCTCCCAAGAGAGGTAGAGTGGTTCCGCAGCAGGCAACTACTCCGTCTGTTGCCGCACCAACCACGGTAGATCCTAAGTGGTCCATGCTGCAGACTATGCAGTCTCAGCTTGCTTCCTTTATGCAGGAGTATCGTGCTGAGAAGGTTGACAATGCACCAGTTAACCTACAACCTGCCACGGTTGTGCGCTCAGCAGATACTGCGGCTGCCTGCTCCCACACTCCACCTGTGAGAGCTCCACCACCGATGCGCAGTCCACCCTGCCAGCCGCATGTTCATGCTGCACCCTCCGTTGACATGCGTGAGCTACCGCATCAGCAGTGGGAAGGTGCTGTCGAGCTGCCGTGTTTTGCCACAATGCGGCATGCTCCGCAACCCATGCGGCATGCTCCGCAACCCATGCGGCATGCTCCGCAACCCACGGCAGTCCCTCCCACGCACCAGCACTCTGCTTTTGTTGTTGCCAGCTCGCAGACTGACCAGCAGCGGCATGATGTTGGATCCGCAGCAGCTACGCATGCACCCGTGCTGCCGGATTCAGCCGTTCAGCTTTCTGCTCCACCTTTGCCACTTCCTACTCAGCTTTCGGATGATGGAGTATCCGATGACGAAGCTGCGCATTTGGACGATCCGCACTCCGACTTAGAGCCCAAGTCTACGCCTCCCTCCTTAGACTTTCGGAAAGTCCTTGCCTTGTTCAGGGACTTGTTTCCGGAACAGTTTGTGTCTGCAACCCCTCGCTCTCCTCCCTCCGAGTTTGCTCTGGGCATGCAGTCAGCAGCTCCTGCCTTCACCAAACTTGTACTCGCACGCTCATCCAAGAGAGCTTTGAGGGTTATGGGAGAGTGGTTGCAGTCCAAGAAGCAACTGGGAAAGACTACTTTCATCTTTCCGCCTACCAAGCTTGCTTCCAAATCTAGCGTCTGGTATGCCACGGGAGAGGAACCCGGCTTGGGAGTTCCTGCCTCTGCCCAGGGCGACTACTCAAGTCTGGTTGACTCTCCCCGCAGGTTGGCTATGAGACGATTTAAGATTTGCTGGTCCTTTTCTGACATGGATCATCTGTTGAAGGGAGTCTTTCGTGCTTTTGAGATCTTCAACTTCCTCGATTGGTGTTTGGGAGCGTTAAGCAGAAAGACTTCCCCTTCGGATAAGGACGCTGCCATGCTTATCATGTCTAGCATGGACAAAGCCATTCGGGATGGGTCTGGTGAGCTTGCGGCTTCGTACGTGTCGGGAGTGCTTAAGAAGAGAGAACATCTTTGCTCCTTCTTGTCGGCTGGGATCACTCCTTGCCAGAAGTCGGAGTTGTTGTTTGCTCCGCTCTCCAAGTGTCTCTTTCCGGAAGAGCTGATCAAGGGGATGGCTGCCTCGTTGATCCAGAAGGATACCCATGACCTGGTGGCGTCCTCCGCACGTAAGGCTAAAGCTTTACCTTCCGTGCCTAGACCTAGGATGGACACACCAGCCTCTAGGTTCATCCCGCCCTTTCGTGGCAGAACCTCCAGCAGAGGAGGTACCCGTGCCGACAGTCACCGTGGCAAATCGAAGAAGGGTTCCAAGTCCTCAAAAGGCAGAATCTGACTGCCTACCTCTCCAGACAGCAGTGGGAGCCAGGCTCAAGAACTTCTGGCAAGCTTGGGAGAGCAGAGGTGCAGACGCTCAGTCTGTGAAGTTGCTAAGGGAGGGATACAGGATTCCTTTCTGCCGCAGTCCCCCTCTAGCAACGTCTCCCATCAACCTCTCTCCCAACTACAAGGAGAAGGACAAGAGGCTAGCGCTGCAACAAGAGGTGTCGCTCTTGCTACAAAAGGGAGCGGTAGTCATAGTCCGGGACCATCAATCCCCGGGCTTCTACAACCGTCTCTTCCTGGTAGCGAAGAAGTCAGGAGGTTGGAGACCGGTGCTGGACGTCAGTGCTCTCAATGCTTTTGTCACCAAGCAGACGTTCACAATGGAGACGACGAAGTCGGTCCTAGCAGCGGTCAGGAAGGAAGACTGGATGGTCTCGTTAGACCTGAAAGACGCGTACTTTCATGTCCCCGTCCATCCAGACTCCCAACCTTTCCTAAGGTTCGTCTTTGGAAAGGTCGTGTACCAATTCCAAGCCCTGTGCTTTGGCCTAAGCACGGCACCTCTTGTGTTTACCAAACTGATGAGGAATATTGCCAAATTCCTTCACTTGGCAGACATCAGAGCCTCCCTCTATTTGGACGACTGGCTTTTAAGAGCTCCGTCAAGTCGTCGCTGTCTGGAGAATCTCAGATGGACTATGGATCTGACCAAGGAATTGGGCCTCCTGGTCAATATAGAGAAGTCCCAACTCGTCCCATCCCAAACCATTGTCTACCTAGGTATGGAGATTCAGAGTCGAGCTTTTCGGGCTTTTCCGTCGGCCCCAAGGATCAGTCAAGCCCTAGAATGCATCCAGAGCATGCTGAGAAGGAACCGATGTTCAGTCAGGCAGTGGATGAGCCTAACAGGGACACTTTCATCGCTGGCCCAGTTCATCGAGTTAGGGAGACTCCACCTCCGCCCCCTTCAGTATCATCTAGCTGCTCACTGGAGAAAGGACATGACGCTAGAAGTGGTCTCAGTGCCTATTTCCGAAGAGATGAGGTCTACACTGACGTGGTGGAAGAACAGCATTCTTCTCAAGGAAGGTCTACCATTGGCTGTTCAGACCCCCGACCACCGTCTCTTCTCGGACGCATCGGACACGGGGTGGGGTGCGACACTGGATGGACAGGAATGCTCGGGCACGTGGAATCAGGAGCAAAGAACACTTCACATCAACTGCAAGGAGCTTTTGGCAGTTCATCTGGCCTTGATAAACTTCAAGTCCCTCCATCTAAGCAAGGTGGTGGAGGTAAACTCCGACAACACCACAGCCTTGGCGTACATCTCCAAGCAAGGAGGGACTCATTCGTGGAAGTTGTTCGAGATCGCAAGGGACCTCCTCATTTGGTCAAAAGATCGAAAGATTTCGCTGGTAACGAGGTTCATTCAGGGCGATATGAATGTCATGGCAGATCGCCTCAGCCGGAAGGGTCAGGTCATCCCCACAGAGTGGACCCTTCACAAGAATGTTTGCAGCAGACTATGGGCCCTGTGGGGTCAGCCCACCATAGATCTATTCGCTACCTCGATGACCAAGAGGCTCCCTATGTATTGTTCTCCGATTCCAGACCCAGCAGCAGTTCACGTGGATGCCTTTCTTCTGGATTGGTCCCATCTAGACCTGTATGCATTCCCTCCGTTCAAGATTGTCAACAGGGTACTACAGAAGTTCGCCTCTCACGAAGGGACACGGTTGACGTTGGTTGCTCCCCTCTGGCCCGCGAGAGAATGGTTCACCGAGGTACTGCAATGGCTTGTGGACGTTCCCAGGACTCTTCCTCTAAGAGTGGACCTTCTGCGTCAGCCTCACGTAAAGAAGGTACACCCAAGCCTCCACGCTCTTCGTCTGACTGCCTTCAGACTATCGAAAGACTCTCAAGAGCTAGAGGCTTTTCGAAGGAGGCAGCCAGAGCGATTGCCAGAGCAAGGAGGACATCCACTCTCAGAGTCTATCAGTCAAAATGGGAAGTCTTCCGAAGCTGGTGCAAGGCGAATGCAGTTTCCTCAACCAGTACCTCTGTAACGCAGATAGCTGACTTCCTTTTACATCTAAGGAATGTAAGATCCCTATCAGCTCCTACGATCAAAGGTTACAGAAGCATGTTGGCAGCGGTCTTCCGCCACAGAGGCTTAGATCTTTCCACCAACAAAGATCTACAGGACCTCCTTAAGTCTTTTGAGACCTCAAAGGAGCGTCGGTTGACAACACCAGGCTGGAACCTAGACGTGGTTTTAAGGTTCCTGATGTCAGCAAGATTCGAACCGCTTCAATCAGCCTCTTTTAAGGATCTCACATTAAAAACTCTTTTCCTCGTTTGCTTAGCAACAGCTAAAAGAGTCAGTGAGATTCACGCCTTCAGCAGGAACATAGGTTTTACATCTGAAACGGCTACATGTTCCTTGCAGCTTGGTTTTTTAGCTAAAAACGAGCTTCCTTCTCGTCCTTGGCCCAAGTCGTTCGAGATCCCAAGCCTGTCCAACTTGGTGGGGAACGAACTAGAGAGAGTACTTTGCCCAGTAAGAGCTCTTAAGTACTATTTAAGACGTACAAAGCCATTACGAGGACAATCAGAAGCTTTATGGTGTTCTATCAAGAAACCTGCTTTACCGATGTCTAAGAACGCAGTTTCTTATTACATCAGGCTTTTAATTAGAGAGGCCCATTCTCATCTGAAGGAAGAAGACCTTGCTTTGCTGAAGGTAAGGACACATGAAGTTAGGGCTGTCGCTACTTCAGTGGCCTTCAAACAGAACCGTTCTCTGCAGAGTGTTATGGATGCAACCTATTGGAGAAGCAAGTCAGTGTTCGCATCATTTTACCTCAGAGATGTCCAGTCTCTTTACGAGAACTGCTACACCCTGGGACCATTCGTAGCAGCGAGTGCAGTAGTAGGTGAGGGCTCAACCACTACATTCCCATAATCCCATAACCTTTTTTTAATCTTTCTCTTGAAATGCTTTTTATTGTTGTTTTTTGGGTTGTACGGAAGGCTAAGAAGCCTTCCGCATCCTGGTTGATTTGGCGGGTGGTCAAATTCTTTCTTGAGAAGCGCCTAGATTAGAGGTTGTGATGAGGTCCTTTAGTATGGGTTGCAGCCCTTCATACTTCAGCACCTAGGAGTCGCTCAGCATCCTAAGAGGATCGCTAGGCTCAGTAAGGAAGACGTACTTAAAAAGGCAGAGTAATGGTTCAAGTCGACTTCCTTACCAGGTACTTATTTATTTTATGTTTGTTATTTTGAATAACTGCTAAAATGAAATACGGGATATTTAGCTTCTTATGTTGACATGTATGCTGGTCTCCACCCACCCCCCTGGGTGTGAATCAGCTACATGATCATCGGGTAAGATTAATATTGAAAAATGTTATTTTCCTTAGTAAAATAAATTTTTGAATATACTTACCCGATGATCATGAATTTAAGGACCCTCCCTTCCTCCCCATAGAGAACCAGTGGACCGAGGAGAAAATTGAGTTCTTGTTGACAAGAAGTACCTGAGTACCTGCTCGACAGATGGCGCTGTTGTGTACACCCCCACCTGTATAGCGATCGCTGGCGTATCCCGACCTTAGATTTCTGTCGGGCAACAGAGTTGACAGCTACATGATCATCGGGTAAGTATATTCAAAAATTTATTTTACTAAGGAAAATAACATTTTGAGTAATCAGTAGGTTCATTTTCATTGTTGACTTGTTGCATGTATTCTTATCCATTGTATTTCTTTTTTTAATCCCATCTCTAGAAATAACATGTAGCCTGTTTAAAACAATTCTTTGGAATTGGTTAAATTTCTTTGTATTTTGTGGCTGCTGCTTATTGCGTATTCCATTTTAAACGATGCTATTTTATTTGTTGATTTATTTTTTAGTGTTGGTCGAGTGTGTCAGTTGGTTGCAGCAGGGCTCAGTATCAATTCTCACGATAACCCTTTGAGTCGAAACACTCCTCTACACTGGGCTGCATCTTTTGCTGATGTTGACACACTTTCTTGTTTGATAGGTAAGTAAAATGTGTAAGGAAAGATACTGTAATATTGAGCTGGTTTAGTGGTGATGGGGTTGGTATCTTTTAAACTGGAAAATTGTAGAGTACTGTATATAGAATTCTTAGAACATGATTAGATTGATTGAGAAAAAGGTATATAAGAGTGGTCAAGTATTCAGTATCAAAAAGTCTACAGACTTATGTAACTGGGGTTTTTGATGATGGAGAAACCTATTTATGGGGAGGTACGTCTTGTAAATGCTATTACAGGGAATCCAATATGACATGAATGCAACAAGTATTCCTTTCTTTGCCGTAGGGCCAGTGTATCAACATACATGGCATGGACTCAATGTGTATAAAGGAAACCCACAGGTTCAGGCTCTATTGAAACTGCCGTAACACCTTCAATGCTAAATTTGTCTGGTAACTAAACTGATGATACATCACCCACTGAGAACTAGTATGAACACTAAAGACAATGCTTACCCAGGTGTTTATTTCTTGCCTGGCAATCATCTTTTCAATCCAGGAGATTGTCTCAGTCATGTCTCACATCTACTCATGAGTGTAGGAAAGCTGTTTGGGAATCAAATGGCATCTTCCCCCAAAAATAGGTTATTCCTAAGTCAAATCCTCTATTCTTACACGTACTATATACAAACCTTTTATCCTTTTTAATATGTATTTGTTCCGTAACCGAAATACAAACCACGCTATTTACATTGGGTTTACCTTTCAGCGTAGCTGAAATGGCGAGCCATTAGAATTTAACGAGGGTGTATTACCCCCGCGCTAGTTAGCAGGGGGGTAGGGGAGTGGAAGCTAGCTACCCCTCCCCCCCCTCACACACCGGTGAACTGCTTCACTTCACTTTTGGCTCGGACAATGGACAGACGTCTCTGTCTTTGTCCTCGCTTGGCAGCCATTGTTTGTTTTGTCTTTACTTAATCACTTACTTTTCTTTTACTCACTATATATGTAAAAAAAATTTTGTGTTTATGTATATATTTGAGTATAGAAATCAGTAAGTTTCCTTTTCAGAGTTTGTTGTGTGTAGTGTACGATATCTCCGTGGAGCCCTCGGCAGTTAGGCCACCATGGTGTAATTTCATGGGTCGCGATCGAGTTTGACTACGGTCTTTCTCTCTCTCTCTCTTTGAGGTCGTTCACCCTTTTACTACGTTACTTTTACTACGTCTGAGTAGCTTCCTTCCCGTGTGGGTGGGGTTGCTACGCCGTACGTTTTGTCTCAATTAGTTTATGATTCTAATTGTATTTGTTGATTTTTCAGCTTTGTAGAACAATTCCTTTCGGGGCTTTTTGTTCTTTCTTTAGTGTTCATTCATTTTTAAATTACATAATTACATAGTTACATAATTATAATTGTTATTTTTCAATATCAAACTTACCCGATGATCATATAGCTGCATCCCTGCTGCCCGACAGAAAAAATCTACGGGCGGAATACGCCAGCGATCGCTATACAGGTGGGGGTGTACATCAACAGCGCCATCTGTCAAGTAGGTACTCAAGTACTCGATGTCAACATAGAACCAATTTTCCCTCTGTCGTGCCACAGGCAAGACCTACTAAATACGCCGTCCCTAACTGGATTTGTTTTCACAGCGAATTGGTGAAGTACACTATTCCAGTTTTGAGCTTTCGCTATGCAGGGGTTTTATCTTCATTTCAAAACTTGAACTCGTTTTGGATAGATTTAATTATGGCCGACCCTTCCCTTAGACGGAAGTGTTGGTGACGAAGAGAGTATGGACTCTCATTCACTTTTAAATGGCCGATCCTTCCCTAGACGGAAGTGTGTTTAGGTTTTTGGTAATTTTGCTTAACAAGTTATAGATCTATTTAGTTTATATCTCTCCGCCTTTATAGGCCTCTTCGATTAACTTTCCATTTATTATAAACTTATAAAAATTAATTTTTATGTTTGTTTATATGCGACCTTTCCTAATAGTAGGCGGTCCTTACTTGGAACCGAAGTTAATTAACATTGAGCCCGTCATTTCGTATTTACCTTTTAGAATTTATACTTTTTTAATTTTAATGTTTTTGAAAGAATTTCTTTGGTAAGTCTCGTACTATTTTCAAAGATGAACTAACGTTTAGTTTAGTCTCCGCAGTTGTTGACGTTCAGAACGTTCAACATGCGCTCTATCGTTACGATAGAGAGAGAGTATTTCACGGTTTCACGTTGCAGTAAGAGTAAACCGATTCTAGCGTTTCGTTCATTCTTTCTTAGCTTAAATGGTTTAAATTCTAATAAAGGAACTTTTTATTTAGGGAAACCTTTCAGTTTTTTCCTTTAGCAAATAATATGTTTTAACGATATATAATTGGGCTCTTCTCTCAGGTTCTAAGTCGAGAGAGAAGAGAGAGAGAGATAGAGACGGAGGGAGAGAGAGGAGAATAAACGTTTCGTTCAAGCGGGTAACGTTGTTCTCGTTTTTTACTCTTCTCCCTAGTCGCTGTAGGGGAAGAAGGTAAAACGTTTCTAGAGTTTTATTCTTGTTCCCAGGCTTTATGCGGTGAGAGATTTTAAACGTAGTTTATTTGATCTAGTGTTTAGTCTCTTTTCCAGCCACTGAATTCTTTATCTTTAATTATGTTTTTCTGTTGCATTGTAAACTGTTTTCGCAATTACTACCTTTTAATGAAGGATAGGATTGCGTGTTTCAGATAGAAATCAGTTAAAGTTTCGATTTCAGTGAAATAAGTGCTAACAGAAAATCAAAAGTGATAAAGTGATATGCGCAAAGTGTTACAGTGTTGCGTTCGAGGGTTCGTCTGTTCGTGCCAGTTGTTCACCTAGTCCGATACCTCTTACAAGCTCCCAAGCCCAGGGGAGAAGTAATGTCGAAGGACTTATGGGTTCCACAGGCCTTGATCGACGAACAGACGTTTCCCTCGGTGGTTTCGGGTGTATCTACACATGTTGCCGACGTGATCGCCCCACCCACACAAAGACGAGAGAGCCCATTTATTCCTCGTCTGCGGAAGAGGTTTCTCGCAGAAACCATGGACCAAATCTTGCAGCTTTTTAGTGCAAGTCGGTCCCTTCCGCGCAAGTCCAACGGCCTAGGTGTAGCCACTGGGTCAGTTCGGACTCGCTGCAGTCATCCGACGACTGCACACCTCCCAAGAGAGGCAAGGTGGTACCGCAACAGGCAGTAACTCCGTCTGTTGCCGCACCAGCTGTTTTAGACCCTCAGTCACAACGGACAGTAGCTCCGTTTGTTGCCGTCTTTTATAGACCCTAGTGGTCCATGCTGCAGACTATGCAGTCTCAGCTTGCTTCCTTCATGCAGGAGTATCGTGCTGAGAAGGTTGACACTGCACCTGTTAACCTACAACCTGCCACGGTTGTGCGCTCAGCAGATACTGCGGCTGCCTGCTCCCACACTCCACCTGTGAGAGCTCCACCACCGATGCGCAGTCGACCCTGCCAGACGCATGTTCATGCTGCACCCTCCGTTGACATGCGTGAGCTACCGCATCAGCAGTGGGAAGGTGCTGTAAAGCTGCCGTGTTTTTACGCAATGCGGCATGCTCCGCAACCCACGGCAGTCCCTCCCACGCACCAGCACTCCGCTTTTGTTGTTGCCAGCTCCCACACTCCGACTGCGGAGAAGGTTGACGATGCACCCGTTGGCCTACAGCCTGCCACGGTTGTGCGCCCAGCATGGCTGCCTGCTCCCACACTCTTGTTGTGAGAGCTCCTCCACCCATGCGCAGTCGACCCTGCCAGACGCATGCTGACTCCCACAGACACACGGAGCACTCCGTTGCCGTGCGTGAGCTACCACAAGCTGCCGTGTTTTGACACGGTGTGTCAGCCTCCGCAACCCACTGTGGTTACCGCCACTCGCCCGCAGCAGACTAGTCAGTCAGGAGTTGAGGCTTCCCCACACAGCTTTGGTTGTTGCCAGCTCACAGACTGTCAAGCAGTTACATGAAGTTGCCTTCTGGTCTGCTACTATGCACCAGTGCTGTATGTCCTCACGCTCCTGTTGTGGTTGACAGTTCAGTTTTTGACAGTTCACAGACTGTCAAGCAGTTACATAACGTTGCCTTCTGGTATGCTGCTTATGCACCAGTGAAACCCTCACTGAGATAACCTAGCTTTTCTCGGACATGGTTCCTGTAGATGAGAAAGTGCTGTTCTCCCTCCTTCTGATATTTCCTTGAGGACTCTGTCATTTGGAGAGGAGCCTTAAGCTGCTTAGCCTCCTATGGACTTTAATTAAAGCATAACATGCTTCCAGGGATGGTAAATGGTTCCGCTTCAGTCGCTAATCCCGTCTGTTGCCACACCTGCTCCCATAGACCCTAATGGGCTTTGTTGCAAGACATGCAGTCCAAGCTTAGTCCTTGTTAGAGGATTTTTTACGGAGAAGAACCTTCTAGCCAACAACCTTCCTTCCGGTTGGTTGTACGCCCTGTTGACGCTGAGGTATCCTACTCACGTCCGCCAGTTGAGATGGTTCCTCCACCGGTGCGACCCAGTGTGGGTTGCCAGTCGCACGTTGACGTTAAGCAACTCTCGGAGGTGGTTGTGGACGTTCAGTGTGTCACTAGGAAGACGTTCAACAACCAGCAGAGGTGACTTGTTGTGACGCAGTGCGGCAACCTCAGCAACCCGGTAGGGGGTTGTCTGCACAACCCAGACAGTCTAGACAGTTTCGGGTTGTCGCTGTACTTCCTCGCGTCCCCATGGTTGACAGTTCACAGACTGTGCAGCAGTACCATGATCTTGTGTCCGGCTCCGTCACGCATCCACCAGTGCGACCGGATTCAGCGAGTCAGACGTTGCCCACTCCGTTGCTGTTTCCTCATCAGTTTCGGATGAGGAACCCTCTGATGGGGACTTGGCTGAACAAGACGATCATCCACCAGCCATGCTATCCATCCAGAAGATGCTGAAGAAGGAACACGGCCCTGTCAGGCTGTGGATGAGTCTGGTTAGGACACTGTCATCCGTGGTTCAATTGGTGTCTCTTGGAAGACTACACCTCCGTCCTCTTCGGTATCATCTAGCTCTTCACTGGAAAAGGACAAGACGCTAGAAGCGGTCTCGATCCCGGTTTCCGGAAAGATAGTCTGGTCTGACTTGATGAAAGGACTTTATCAACCTTTGAAAGGGTCTTCCCCTGACTGTTCAGACTCCCAACCACGTTCTCTTCTCAGACGCATCGGACGTAGGCTGGGGTGCGTCCTTAGGCGGTAGGGAATGCTCGGGATTATGGAACTCGAGTCAAAGGACAATGCATTTCAACTGCAAGAAGCTTCTGGCAGTACGTCTGACCTGGAAAAGCTTCAGGTCTCTCCTTCAAGGCAAAGTGGTGGAGGTGAACACGGTCAACTCCGTGCTTTGATGTACATCTCCTAGCAAGGAGGGACCTACTCTCTGACATGGTACGAGTTCGCAAGTGACCTCCTCTCCTGTTCAACAGGTCTAGACTTTTCACTAGTAACGAGTTTCATCCAAGGCAAATTGAATGTCTTAGCAGATTGTCTCAGTAGGAAGGGACAATAATTCCAACACATTGGACCCTCCACAAGGATGTATGCAAGAGACTTTGGGTCACCTGGGGCCAGCCAACCATAGATCTCTTCGCAATCTCGATGTCCAAGAGGCTCTCAATACTTTGCTCACCTATCCCGGACCCAGCAGTAGTTCTTATAGATGCCTTTCACTAGATTGGTCTCATCTAGATCTATATGCATTCCCTCCGTTCTAGATTGTCAACAAGGTACTGCAGAAGTTCGCCTCTCACGAAGGGACAAAGTTGACTCTAGTTGCTTCCCTCTGGCCCGCGAGAGAATACTTACCGAGGTACTTCGATGGCTAGTAGACGTTCCCAGAACACTTCCCCTAAGGGTGGACCTGCTACGTCTGCCACGAGTAAAGAAGGTACTCCAAGGCCTCCACGCTCTTCGTCTGACTGCCTTCAGAATATCGAAAGACTCTCGAGAACTAGAGGTTTTTCGAAGGAGGCAACCAGAGCGATTGCTAGAGCAAGGAGAACATCCACCCTTAGAGTCTACCAATCGAAGTGGGAAATCTTCCGAAACTGGTGCAAGTCAGTATCCATATCCTCGACCAGTACCTCTGTAACTCAAATAGCTGACTTCCTCTTATATCTGAGGAAAGAGCGATCTCTTTCAGCTCCCACTATCAAGGGTTACAGAAGCATGTTGGCATCAGTCTTCCGTCACAGAGGCTTAGATCTTTCCAACAATAAAGATCTACAGGACCTCCTTAAGTCTTTTGAGACCACGAAGGAGCGTCGTTTGGTTACACCTGGTTGGAATTTAGACGTGGTTCTAAGATTCCTTATGTCAGACAGGTTCGAACCACTTCAATCAGCCTCCCTGAAAGATCTCACCTTTAAGACTCTTTGCCTGATATGCTTAACCACAGCTAAAAGAGTCAGTGAGATTCATGCCTTCAGCAAGAACATCGGATTCTCATCCGAAACGGCTACATGTTCTACATCTTGGTTTTCTAGCCAAACACGAGCTGCCTTCTCGGCCTTGACCAATATCGTTCGATATTCCAAACTTTTCGTATGGTTGGAAATGAACTAGAAAGAGTATTATGTCCTGTAAGAGCTCTTAAGTTCTATTTTAAAACCTTTACGAGGCCCGTCTGAAGCTTTATGGTATTCAGTTAAGAATCCATCTTTGCCTATGTCAGAGAATTCTTTTTCCTATTTTATCAGACTGTTAATACGAGAAGCTCATTCCCTTCTGAATGAGGAAGACCAAGCTTGGCTGAAGGTAAGGACACACGAAGTTAGAGCTGTCACAACTTCCGTGGCCTTTAAACTAATAGATCTCTGCAAAATATATTCGACGCAACCTATTGGAAAAGCAAATCAGTGTTCGCGTCTTTTATCTTAAGAATGTCCAGTCTCTTTACGAGAACTGCTACACTCTGGGACCATTCGTAGCAACGAGTGCAGTAGTGGTGGGGGCTCCACCACTACAATTCCCTAATTCCAGAACCTTTTTAATCTTTTTCTTGAAATATTTTTGGGTTGTCCGGAAGGCTAAGAAGCCTTTCGCATCCTACTTGATTTGGCGGGTGGTCAAAATCATTTCTTGAGAAGCGCCTAGATTAGAGGTTTTGATGAGGACCTTTAGTATGGGTTGCAACCCTTCATACTTCAGCTCCTAGGAGTCGCTCAGCATCCTTTGAGGATCGCGAGGCTCAGTAAGGAAGACGTACTTAAAAAGGCAGAGTAATTGTTCAAGTCGTCTTCCTTACCAGGTACTTATTTATTTTATGCTTGTTATTTTGAATAACTGCTAAAATGAAATACGCAATACTTAGCTCATAATGTCAACTTGTAATGCTGGTCTCTACCCACCCCCCTGGGTGTGAATCAGCTATATGATCATCGGGTAAGTTTGATATTGAAAAATGTTATTTTCCTTAGTAAAATAAATTTTTGAATATACTTACCCGATGATCATAAATTAAAGGACCCACCCTTCCTCCCCAATAGAGAACCAGTGGGACAGAGGAGAAAATTGGTTCTATGTTGACATCGAGTACTTGAGTACCTACTTGACAGATGGCGCTGTTGATGTACACCCCCACCTGTATAGCGATCGCTGGTGTATTCCGCCCGTAGATTTTTTCTGTCGGGCAGCAGGGATGCAGCTATATGATCATCGGGTAAGTATATTCAAAAATTTATTTTACTAAGGAAAATAACATAATTCTGTGTTGGTTACAGCTCTCCTTCTGTGAGTGTAAGTGGTTATGAAGGCACGTGCCTGTTGTGTAATTCTTGTGTTCCTTTCCCTCGGGATTCCTCTTCGGAGCCTTCCCGGGGGAATGAATGTTAACTAATGATTTTTGTTTTTATTTTTCACAGTTACCGATCTAGTTCGTTTCTGTAATGTGACAACGGAGTGAGCTGTCTTGTTGAGGCCTGGGGATTCGGCTGTTGCTGCCTCCCCTATAGATCTTCGTCAGGGGCGTGTCTCCTTCTCCTGGAAGTCCTCCCTTGACGATTGACAGCTCTCCAGTTCATTTTAGAACACTCAGGAGGCTCGCCTCCTTGTGGGGGTAACTTTCCTTCCGAGGGAAGTTTTCCTGTCCAGGCTTGAGTTTTTCCCCTTTGGGGGTTTCTTCTCTTGCCTTTTTTTCGTGCGACTATGCTCTTGGTGCTGAGCGGTCGCACCTGCAGTTACGCTCAAGGGGCTGGGCAACTGCAGGAGCCCCTCTTCGGAGGAATGCTCTTTTTAGGTCACTGGCTGACCCGTCTCTTCTACGAAGTGTTTCTCTTTCGTTCGCGAGAGAGTACACTCATAGAGACTCCTCTTCGGAGGACTCTTCTGTTGTTGTTGCTGTTGGCCGACTTCGCCGTAGGGCTCACCGTCCGCTACGTTGTAAGGGCCTCCCATCTCCCTATAAGGGTGCTTTTGAATCTCCGTATGCAGCCTGCAACTCCTTCCCCTTTAGATCTTTCCGGGGATCGATCTCCAACGCCTTCTTGACCTTCCGCCCCTGGTGCAGATGGACAGCAGTCTGACCTCGTCCTCCGACGGACAACGGTCCCTTCGGGGCAAAGGGTTGCCTCCCACGGGGGGGTTTCCCTTGCGTGTCAGGGTTCCCCTGCGTGCCCTTCTGCAGTGTTCTCTCCTGCTCTCCTGCTCAGTGTTAGCGCACAGGCGCTCTCCTGCTCAGCAGCGTTTTCCTGATCGCTAGCGTTTTCCTGATCGCTAGCGCTCTCCTGTTCGCCAGCACTCTCCTGTTCGTCAGCGCTCTCCTGATGATCGTCGCTGCTGTTCCTGTTGTGCGCCCTGCGTGCCATCGGTCTCCTGAGCGCTCTAGATCTCCTGCCCGTCAGAGCGCACCTGCGCTTCCAGTTCCTGAAACGCGCCCACATTCGCCCGCGCAATCTAGAACTTCGGTTCAGGTCTTGGACAAGGACTCTTCTTCTACGCACAGGATTCCACGCGTCGCCTTCTGCTCGCCAGCGACCACAGACGCGTCAACGTTCGCCTGCTCGTCAGTGATCTCCTGCGCGTCAACGATCGCCTTCGATCTGCCACGCGTGTCAGGTCCCCTGGACACCATCAGTAGCGATCTAGTGCTCGCCTGCTGTGGACGATCTCCGGTAGCTGAGTCTTGCCGTAGATCTTCCTCCTGCTCGCCAGCGCTCACCTTTACTTCTGTCCTTCTGTGCGCCAGCTTTCTTCAATCGCCAGCGCACATCTACGCGCCCTTTCCTGCCACGCACCAATGGGCGCCAACGGTTTTTCCTGACCGTCCAGGATCGCCTGATTGACAGCTCGCTTCAGCACTCACCTTCCTGATGCACCTGCGCGCCTTCCGTTTAGTACGATGCGCGTTAACCATCCCTAGTCTCTTACACGTCAGCGATCGCCTACGCGCCATCGCTTGCCAATGCGCCTTCACTCACTTACGGGCCATCGCTCGTCAATACGCCATCTCCCGACCGCCTGCGCTCACCCGCGCACCCACGTGCCCGCGCGACCGCGCGACCGCACGCCCGCGCGACCGCACGCCCACGTGCCCGCGCGACCGCACGCCCTCGTGCCCGCGCACCTACGCGCCCGCTCGCGAACCAACGGTATTCCATCGCGCGGACCAACAGTGTTCCATCGCGCCAACCAACGGTGTTCCGTCGCGCGAACAGACGGTGTTCCATCGCGCGAACCGACGGTGTTCCATCGCGCGAACCGACGGTGTTCCGTCGCGCGAGCCTACGGTGTTCCATCGCGCGAACGCCGGCTCGATGCCTGCAGTATCCATTGCTCGCCTACGGGTCATCGCTCGCCTGTGAACTTTCGGATTCCGACCACCAGCTCTCGCCCTTCCTACCACGCTCGCCCTCCTTCTGCGCTCCCTCGCGCACTTTCGTCTGCGCTCCTGCGTGACCGCGCATGGGCGCTTCCACGTTCGGCCACGCGCAAACCATTGATTTACCATCGCGCGAGCGCCAGGGCGATTGCGACCGCGATTCCCGTCGGGGTTTCGCAACATGGCCAGCCTGGCGAGTCTTCTGGAGCGTATTTCCAGAACACGGTCTTCACCCCGTAAACGCAGAGCATGGCACATGCAAGAGCAGGAAGAATTTTCAGGGAGGTCTGAGCATCATTCTTCTTTCCAGAACCTGGGTTAGCCCTTCCTCGTCATTCCCTGGAAGGGTCTTGCCAGGGAGCTTTCCGTTCGAGATTTCTCCATCGGGCAAGGGGTGCCTGGTTTAGCCCTTCCTCTTCTCCATCTCGTGGAAGGGGCTTACCAGGTCCTTTCCCTCCTCGGTTGCGACCCGAGGTTTTGTACAAGGAAGCTCCAGGAAGATTGTGGTTACTTTCCTCCTCTCGGGCTCAAGCACCTTGGCGTTTCGTCGCCAAGTTTCGAACTTGCAGGCAAGCTCGATGTTGGACCATGTAGACGCAGTGACCGAGGGCTTCCTCTCGGGTGTCTCATCCGTGGATATCGACAAGCTCAGACACTCTTCACTCCTTGGGAAGAGCTTGCTTGTGCCCAAGGACAGAGACATGGACAGCGGTTGTGCGGAGGAAATCGACTTCCGTTTTCACTCCTCCAAGGCGCTTTCTTCCAGACCCTGCAGGCCTCCAGCGCCTCTTCTTTCAGCCTCGTCGGCTTACGTTATCGGACCGGCTACGGCAGCTAAGACAAGGTGTCCAATAGCAGTCCCCTCCTGTCAGGGACAGGTAGCACGGGAGGCTCTCCCGGGGGGGGGGCATAATCCTAGAGGGAGCGTCAGAGTTCACGAACTCTAGGATTGGCAACCCCCCCTTGCAGGTCTCACGCTGGGAGGATGCCTAAGGTTACTCATCCGGATAACAGCTTCCCGATGCCGATTCCTGCACAATCTCCGTGATCAGCCAAGGATATTGCGCCTCGCTCTTACCATCTCTCCGTCTCTGTCAGCGAATTCAGTGTCACTGAACCTCTATACCATGGGGTCGGCAAGAGTTTTGCCCGTTGGGCAGAATGATCCATGCCTTAGGAGAAGGTCCTCCATAGTGTCGTCGACGGCTTCACCCCCCGGCTTCCTCAGTCGATCCTTTCTCGTAGGAAAGCATCTGAGATGGGAATTCCGTCGTCGACCTCTCAGCTCTGATCAAGTTTGTTGAACAAACTTCGTCCAGCGTGGAACAGCAGAATCGATCAGACTGGTAACGAGGCGGCAGGACTCCTTAGGCCCTGGATCGGAAGGACGGGTACTTCCAGTTTCCATTCCATCCATCTTCCAGGAAGCTCTTGGAATTCAGCCTAGACTACAGATGTTCCTGCTTAAGATGCGGTGTGGCGATCCCGCCGTGGCATCGCAGGTTTTTCCCCAGGGAACTCTCCCTGCTTTCCTCATGGCCGCTCAGGAACAGGCTTCCGCCTCCTTCGCCTTTTGGAGGTCTGGTCAACTCCGGTAGGCTCGGGTTCGACCATCTCCAACGCCGGGACAAGCTTCCGGGTCCTTACCATGAGTGAGGGATCATGGTAATTTGCTAGGAGCCTTCTCTACTTCTGCCTCAACATCTGGAGTATCTAGCCATGATATTGAGTCAACGGCCTTACCACGTTGGAAACACCGCTTCTCGTCCGATCAGCGAAGTTAAGCAACGTTGGGTCTGGTCAGTACTTGGATGGGTGACCGCCTGGGGAAGCCAGATGCTGTTGCCTCCTTCTCCGAACCTTCCCTTCAGTTGACTGTGGCAAGGCTGAGTAGAGTCGCAGTACCTGTTCTCAGTCAAGCAGAGCTTTCAGCCCTACCTTGGAACATTTCCTAGGTCTCTTTTCCTCATTGACCCGTCTAAAGTCCCGAACGGTCGCCTCAGGATAAGTTCCCTGTGAGGCGCCCCAAGTTCCAGTGGTATCAAAGCAACGATTAACCGGACTTTCTTGCCCCTATGGGACCAGCGGAACGTTTAGACCTGCAATGGGTGTTGACCTACGGAACCTCTTGATGGGAGTGGATATTCTCGTCCTTTCCCCACATTTTGATGCTGTTCTCAGACTCGTCAAAAAAAAGGTGGGGGGGGGGCATGTTCCGGTTCAGGCCTATGGTCAGGACCTGAAGGATACCTCTCCATCATTCAGGCAGGCTTAGGGGCCGTAGTCTGGCCCCTCTACAGATCCTACAGTTCCTGCCGAGTCGCTCCGTGCGCAACGACTTCATGGTACTGGCGTATTCCAACCATCAAGGGACGCATTTTCATACCTTCGCATCTTGCAATAGAGATACTGAGATGATCCGAGGTCCTCTCAATACCACTATCGGCTCGCTCATTTAGGGCAGAGGAATGTTCTCTCCGACTGTCTGAGCAGAGCCTCGCAGATAGAGGGTACCTGGGGGTCTTTGGCCTTTAGTAACCAGCAAGTCCTGGCCTGGGGGACCTGATCGCGACAGCCTGGAACTTTAAGCTTCCGCTGTTCTTCCCCCCCAGTCTCAGACCCCAAGACTCTTTGGCAAGATGCTTTCTGGTGATGGTGGGATAACATCGACTCCTGCGTCTTCCCACCATTGTTGTCTGTTGAGGATGGGTCTCAACAAGACCAGGTTGTCTGTCAACCTTTCGATGTCCCTGAGAGCTCCACTGTGACTATACGCGGAACGGTTTCCGGACCCTCTGCTTCCCCTGACGGAACTCCCGGGAGAGCTTCTCCCACGGCACAGGCTACTCAACCACACTACAACATCTTTCACGAGCCGTTGCATCGCTTCGGCTTCACGCCTGGAGACACTACGCTGCCTCCTCAAGAAGAGACAACCCGCTACAGACGCGGAGCGGAGGTCGCGTCACCTGCGATAGTCTGCAGGGGTCTACCAGGCGAAGTGGAGAGTGTTCTGTGGTTGGTGTCGTGGGAGAGGTACCTCTTCCCTTGAGGCCTCTTCTCCAGCAATAACGGAGTTATTGCTTTTCGGCGGGAGGAAACTCCTTTCTGCTCTCGACAGTGAAGCCTGTCGCTCAGCCTTTCCCTGGCCTTCAGGCTGAAAGGAGTAGACTTTTTCCTTCCCGCTGGACCTTTCTTCGCTCATGCGAAGCTGCGAACGTCCCTGCCCCCAGTCGGAGTGAGACCTCCTCCATGGAGCATGGTTCGGACTTTTTAGTCCCTTTAGAGATCTTCTCAAGAACCATTACGTCAGGCCTCTGATCGTATTCCGTCTTGGGGGACGGTGCTCCTGCTCACTCTGGCCTCGGCCAGTGTGTAAGTAATCTTCTTGGTCTCGTACGACTCCGCCCTTTCTAGAGAATAGGGGAAGGCAACATTCAGGTTCGCTCCTGAGTTGTTTGCTACACTCAGAATATTGGGGTCCCGGCCCTTCGGTCCAACTCCTTTAAGATTTCGAGTCACCATTCTGTATCAGATGACCCAACCTTCTCCTTCTTGCCAGTAAAGGAATCGAGGGGTTATCTTTGAGAACAGCTGCAGTTTGTCCTCGGTTGCAGCCGGTTTGGGAGCACAGGAAGGACACAGGGGAGAGTCACCAGTATACCTCTTGTGCTCGGACTCAAGGACATTCATCTCGACCGGAATCCAGATCCTCCCCCGTCACGTCGCCCTACAGCACGATGTCGGATACATCGCAACGTCCCTCGCCTTCGAGTAGTACTACTCTGTGACGCAGGTGCTACAAGCTGGAGTCTGGAAGCGTCTAATGACCTTCGCAGCCCGCTTCCTGCAGGACGTGACCCACAGGAGTATCGATACGTTTCTATTGCTCTGTGGTGGCAACACAACAGCTGGTCTAACCTCAGGCTCCTTTTTGGACAGGTAGCAGAAGGTTGAGGGCATTGATATCAGGTTTTAGTCTGCATGAACGAAAGAAGTATGTCTGGCCCTTACTTCTTTCTTCATCGTCCCCTCTACTGGGGAAGCAGCATCCTGGTCTCTGCATAGCTGACCTCAAACCTCTGCAGGTAAACCATGCTTCCTAGTGTTCCAAGTATTGAGTCAATACTGTCGCGTCCCCTATACCCTGACGAGGTGGTATTGGGAACGTCCTAACCCAGAGTTCCTTCTGGAACTCCAGGTCAACTGCCTAGGACGGGTCACACTTCTTCCTTCACACACAAGCTTATGTAGGCCACACGTTTCCTTGCGGAGCAAGGAACTTGTGAGGTGCAGGGACTCCTTTTCTCGAGTGCGACTCACTCGGATTCTGAGTCACCGGGTAAAGCCAAAGCCAGTATGGCTGGGGACTTTCCACCCTACCTAAGGGGTAAGTCACCCAATGTAAATAGCGTGGTTTGTATTTCGGTTACGGAACAAATGACAAGTTCGGAGATAATTTGTATTTTTCCTAACCATACAAACCTTAGCTATTTACACATATTTGCCCGCCAGCCCTGTCCCCCAAGACAAGTCCTACCTCTAAGTGAAGTGAAGCAGTTCACCGGTGTGTGAGGGGGGGGAGGGGTAGCTAGCTACCACTCCCCTACCCCCCTGCTAACTAGCGCGGGGGTAATACACCCTCGTTAAATTCTAATGGCTCGCCATTTCAGCTACGCCGAAAGGTAAACCCAATGTAAATAGCTAAGGTTTGTATGGTTAGGAAAAATACAAATTATCTCCGAATTTGTCATATATGTTTTTAGAGGAGCTGGAACAGCCATTGAATTTATTAATGAGATAGTTACCAACAGGTGGTGAGCACGGTTAAGCAGCTCTGCTCCTTGTCATATCGGAAGCACCTCACGTTAGTTTTCTACCACAATGAGTACGGTAGTATTGTTGTGACTTTACAAACATTTAAGAAGTCCAGAAAGTCCAATCATGAGGAAAGGGGTGCTTATGTCACCATCTCAGAGTGGGTGGGTGTGGATACACCGTAGTGGCTTCTGGCCCAGTGTTTCCTCCCACCGGGGCCGTGGCGCAGGTATTCCTGGTTACCCCTGTAGCCAGGAGGGAGATGAGTGTACAGCCCCATACCCTTTCTGTTCCCAGGTTGATGGATTAGCTTTGGTGCCCTCCATCACCCTTCCTACCTGGATGATAGATGCTCCTTCCTTTGTTAGTGCAAATTGAGAGGATGGCACACTCTTAAGCAATGAAGGACTAAGTGTTGGTGGCTGAAGGACCGTTTACCAGTGTCTCGTGGCATGAAGAAGGGAGGGAGTGGGAAACATATCCGAGCATTCCCCCTTTCCTGCTGCCGAGAGTAGGGGGATACTTGTCTCATCATTGGGAAATCGGGCAGAGACACAGGGCTAAACCGTGGATTGTAAGTGTCCTTTGGGATGGTTACTACCCTTTCAGAAATGTCGGCCCTCACCTAGAGAGTTCTCATCCGATCATCCAGTATTGCCGAAAGCCCTGTCCTTGAGGACAGAGTTATTATGAATGTTGGAGAAGAACATGCTCAAAGACGTTCGAGATGAGTCCCCAGGCTTTAATAGTCGACACTTTTTGGTGGAGAAGTCAACTGGTGCCTGGGGACTGGTCATTAACCTTTGTCCTCTGAAAAAGTTAGGTTATCAAACAAAGTTCAGAATGGAAATAGTACGTTTTGTGTTGAATTCTATCTGAGAGGGACACTATTCTATTGGTGGACCTAAAAGACTCAGACTTTCAAGTGCCTGTGCATCAGCCCTCTCAAAAATACCTCCACTTTTCTCATGGTACGGTGTACTAATTCAGGTGTCTGGTAAATTGGTCGAAATTAATTGCTCGAAAACAAAATCCTTGAAATCAATTGCTCGAAAAATTATTTCTCAAACTATCAATTCCTCGAAAGATAGATTGCTCGAACGCATAATGAATTCAAACATTTTGTTTACGAGCATTTTCTTTTACCTTCTCTATTGCTTTAGCAGCTTCAATTCCATGTGCAATTCCTGCATAATATGATTTCCACTTTGTTTCATGATGCTAAAACCGACAGTAATGACACGAGCATAGCATTTTCTTTTATAAGAAATTTCACATTTCCAATATATCTTATTGCTCTCTGAGTTATCTTTTATATAAAAGTAGCCATCTAAACATAAATTCTTCTTTCCTTTTTTTACTATCTACAAAACTTAAATCCATCTTGATGGTTCGAGTTTTCCAGAAATAATGATGAAAAAGAAACAAAATTAAAAATAAGGTTTAGAAAACTGAATCTTTAACGGCTGAGATATGGTACTTATCAATTGTTTTTAACACTTATGTACTTTTGGTGAATAAAAATGAGGCTTAGAAAATAAAGTTATTAACGACTTAGTTAAAGGTATTTAGCAATGGGGTTTAAAGCTTAAGTATTTTTAATGGACGTTTAAAGAATGAATTCCGGCTTTCGAGCAATCTGTCTTTCGAGGAATTGATAGTTCAAGAAATAAATTTTTGTGCAATTGATTTCGAGGATTTTGTTTTCGAGCACTTTACCTGGAATCACTAATTCAAGACTCTTTGCATTGCATCAGATTGTGTATTGCTCCTTGGGTCTTCCCCTTGGTAGGTGCTTGGTCCTTGGGCCCATTCACAATGGCTATTGTACATATGTTGATATATCTTAACAATTGGCTGATCCTGCCTCCTCTGTGAGGTAGTTGCTTTAGGATCGAGATTGGCTTATCGCATTTTGTTAAGATCTGGGAATTTTGATAAAATGGGAGAAGTTGAATCTCATACCTCAGCAGAGGTTGAAGTATTTGGGCATACTGATAGACACAACTGTAGCGAGAGTTTCCATCAGACGATCACATCAGCAAGCTCAAGGAGGTAGCATGACCGTTTCTAAACATAAATCCAAGCTCAGCACAAGCAGAATCTTCTCTGCCTCCTGTCCTCGCTGGAGAAACACTCTCCTCATGAATGCCTCCACCATGGATGTCTTCAGTGGTGTTTGAAGGATCACTGGTCAGCTGCCAGGGATCTCCCTTCCTGTTCCAGTGGGGCAGGAAGCTTGGGGCAATCTTTCTTGGTGGCTAAATGAGGGACAACCTCACAAGGGGAGTCCCACTTGACTCTCCACCTCGTGACATGCAACTGTTCTCAGATGTATTGAATGACCTGGTCTTCTCAGGAGTGTGGTCAGGTATAGAAATGCATCTGCGCTTCAACATCCTGGAAATGCAAGAAGCCTTTCTAGTGCTGCAAGCATTCCAAGAGTGTTTGAGGAGGCACTCGTTAGTGTTGATGTATGACATCATCATCATAGTGGCTTGTGTCAACAAGCAAGGGGGTGCAGTCTTATGAGCTGACGAAGCTTATGCATATTTGGCCAGTATTCCCCACTAGAATTGTCAGCCAGGGGAAGGTTGCAGGTACAGAGTGGTCCCTACACTCTTGCCTTCTTTCCCTGTGGGGTTCTCCTGGGATTGACCTGTTTGCCACGTGGCTAAACAGAAAGCTCCCTCATTCCTGACCTATGGGATCACCTGGATGTGTATGTTTTATCTCATGTTCAGGCTGATCCATCTGTTAATCAACCAAGTGTTGATTACGTGACTATCTGTTGGCTCCCAGATGGTCACATATGGAGTGGTATCCTGATCTGTTAGGGCTGCTACTCGAGGTCCAAAGAGAACTACCCCAGGGTTCCCCACACCTCTGTCACCCGCATCTTCAGAGTTACCACCAATCCTTAAAGTTGCCGGAACATCACGGTTTTAGGCTTTGCAGCATCTCGGAGCAAAAGGCTTTTCATGAGGACCTGCACAGGAGATATCTGGGCACTGTACCATGCATGTGTAAATTTGGGTGTGTGTGTCAGTTGCTTGAAATGAATTTAGATCTTTGTTTTTATTCATGGTAATTAACATAGTTCATTATGAAATAATGAATGACTGATAACATTCTTTTCATGGATGCAAAATATTTTTTAAAAATTATTTTTATAAAAGGAAAGTCTAAAAAGTGTAATGCCTTTTGCAGTCTATAGTTAAGTACTCAAGACATTTTTTATATTCCAAGTCATTCATTTATAATTTCTTCTTGAAGCTCGAGGAGCCGATGTAAATGCAGCCAATAGCGATGGTGCCACCCCTTTGCATGATGCTGTAGCTCGAGGCGATGAAGATATCATAAGAATATTGTTGGAAAATGGAGCTAATCCCCACATCCAGTGCTACAAAGGGTAGGTAGCTCTGTTGTACTTTAATTTTTTATTCTCTTAGGTACATAAAATACTTATAGTTTAGTATTGTCCAGGTTAATATTAAGAGACACTATCATATTTACTAAGTTTTAGTGACTGCATGGAATGTGGGAGGTTCTCATTGAAACTAGGTTTTTTCTGTAGGAGAAAATTATGCTTCCTAGAAAATCGGCAAGTATAAGGGAGCTGGTATTTACTATAAAAAAAAATGTTGTGTAGAAGATTGTTTCTCATTTGGGACTAATTATACATATGAATTAGAGTACATTTTTCATTATTATGCAAAGAAAAATTGTCATTTATGGTATTGTATACCATAGTATTGAAATTGTCGTTACTTAAAATGTGATCTTTACCATATATGGAGATCATTTTGATAATCTTTGTAATTAAACAAAATCCAATTGAAGTTTGAACTTATTTTCTGAGCTTTCTTGGAGAAGTTATCTTATAAATCATTCCTCATGAATGATTTCTGTTTCTTTGTGACCTGGAAAGTTTAGCCTTGTCATTATACTTTTAGCTAACTGAATTGTCAAGAAGAAGATATATTGTGATGATGTAAACAGAGGGTGGGAGGAACTCAGCCGTTTGATATAAAACTGCCATTTATTTTCAGACGGCACAAAGGAAAAACTGCTTATGAACTGGCATCAAGAAATCCCCAGTTACACAATTTTATGGAAGAGTATGCATCATTAATCAATAATAAGGATTCTCAAGTAAATGGCTCTTCTACATGTAATGGAAGTGTCTCTCCTCTCATTTCTCGACGGTCATTGACTACCCAAGGTATTGTATATCAGTGCCGATAGGCTATGGTACCTAATTGCTGGTAAAAGAAAAGCAATTTGTAAAGAAAAAGATCTGTATTTATATCTGTTTGGGCATGTTTTGTATTACATAAATAACAGTTGAATTTTATTTGAGGGAAGAGATATCTTGCAAATCTGTGTATTGGACTTGTGATCTTATAATAATTACTGTAAAGGGTTTAACTGAAAATGTGGTACTGATGTCATATTTACTTGTTCTTACAGGAAAAAGTATTTTATACTAGAGGTTTTTTTTCTATTTCTTTGTGTTTTAGAATGACTTTTCTTTCCCCAAAATAAGCAAAACTATATGAACAAAGAATATTGATTGTATGTCATGTGTTAACCTTATCAATTCTTTATCATGCTCAAACCATGCCTACGTTATTGTAGTGTTCTATTAAAGAACTGAGTGAGTTAACAATATTCTTAACTTGCAGAACTCGTTAAATCTCGGGTAGTATCAGGCTCAATGGAATCACTTGTGAGTATGGGAACAGACAGTGTTATAACAAGTGGGGATCCTGGAAGTGTTGGTGACACATTGCTAAGAAAAACGTCCGTAGAGTCATCGTTGCCACGTTCCCCTTTACAGTCTTCATCTTCCCTGGAAATGAGTCCTTGTATGGAACAGGTAAAGTGTTGATCAAATTGCAAGAGTAATTGCTATAATATTATTTCTGTATTGTGATTGTTTTATTTTACTATATAATTGTTTCTTTTCAATCACTTTTGAAAGCGATATTTATTTTGAGGTGCTAAAGATAAAATAGGAACTATAAACGTATGATGTCTAAGATTTCAAATACTTATTACGACCTTTCATATTTGTTTATTAACGCTTAAACCGTAAGTACTCTTTAATGTTACCAGTTATAGCCAGCCATGGGTAAGCCAAGTGGTTTAAAGATAGACAAACCCACCAAAAAAATTTATTTGTATGGAAGTTAATGTCATCTGCACATTTTTTATCACCACACAATATAAGTTATTAACTTAATTTAATTCTTTAATGTTTTCTATGAATGGAAGTTGTTTGTTTTACAAAAAAAACGAGCTCTTATAAGGGATGAATGGAACTTTCTGTAGTATAATGAGGAAAGCTTACTTCTTTTTCACAATTGAAGAAAAATTCCACTGGTTAAGTGAATTCTCTTCACAGGTTTACTGACTATTAGTAATGTTTCCTTTGATTTTCTTTGTATATTTATGAATATCTAATGTTGAGGATATTATTTTACTTCATTAGTGTATACAGATTGTTTATAGAATTTTTAGCCCTATTAACACCAGGCCTGCATGGCTGGGAACTGTGAAGCACGACGTAGATGATGGATGGAGAAGTATTGAATTAAAAGCTCAAGATAGAAACAACTGGCAATATCTAACAAAGACCCTTTGCATCAATAGGCATAGGAGGAGGTGGTGGTGATGATGATGATGATGATGATGATGATGATGATGATGATTAATATCACCCACATTTCATTATTTTGAGATCATCATTTTGTTGTGCCTTTCATATTATTTTATTTCACTTTGTGTCTGAGTACCTCAACATAATTTTCCTTTTGCATTGTTTTGTTGTCCCAATGGTGGCTTTAATAAATTTAAGGACTGAGATCATAACACATTAAATGGCTGTTTCAATAACTAATGGCATCCTGATAATTGATGACAGAATACTATCTTGATGGTCTTTGATAAATAGGGATCTAAAAGAAATCAAAGGACCAGCAAAATGATTGACAGAAGTCAGAGCACCTGTGACCAAGAAAATTGTAAAGACCTAGGATCCCTTGTTAAGGTTTGGTGTCTTGAAGGTTCTAAGTTGAACCAAGTTATTACTACAGCCAGTTCATCCAAAGGGTCAAGTTTCTAAGGCTCTAACTGCCTCTAACTTTAATAGCTATTTTGCTTCTGTGGAACACAAGAGTTTCCCTATATCTGAACAAGTATAAAATTTCTGAGACTTTTCATGCTTCATATATGAAATAATTATAATGTTTATGCTCTTTACCTAGTCTTCAATGAGTCCCAGCAGTTTTGAGTTTGTGAATGCAAGAAAAGTTAGCAGGCTGGTAGGTGAAGCCGGGAGAATCCGTTATAAATTATTTCTCTCATCCTCTTAACTCCTTTGAAGCTATGCATTGATAATTGTTGAATCGCTGGAAACGTAGATTTTAGAAAATTTGGTGTTTTTTCTGTGAAACAAAAGTTTGTCTGTAATATTAAAATATTTTCTATTTTCTACTATTCGTTTGAGTTTTTAAATGTAATTATATTAACAGTTAGTGCAGCTCTTAAAATTCTCTGGAGATTTGTTTGTGAATTTGTAAAAAAAACTATTAATAGTAAAAAAAAAATTTGTTGTGAAGAGATAAAAGCTACCCACCCATAGGTAAATATTTGAAATTTTAGAAGCTGGTTATAGGACCTTGCCCGTTTCCATTTTGTGACTAAAAGGAATAAGATGCTGAAGAGTATGTCAGTAAATGTCAAATTACCAAGATAAGTAAAGGAAAGGAGAGCTTATATCTTTGACAAAAATTTGTATTTATTTTATTTCATCTTTTACTAAACTACTTCCTTATCAAATGACAGTTCATGGTGGCTAATCTTTATAATGTAATTCTTGCACTTTTTTTTCTTCTTGAAATATGGGAGTTACTCGTTGAATTGCAGTGTTTACTAATTTACTGTATTTACAAAAAGATATGCTTTTGTAAAAAATCTGACGCAATTGAATTTTTTTTAGGTAGAAAAATTTTGAAATGTGTTATTCTCTAGCTTTTTGTGACCAACTTTGCATTTAATTGGTTTTTGTGATTCATATTCATTGTGTATATCTATACTATTATTTTTTTTTATATTTTGATAATGGATGTGTAACTACCACAAATCAGAAAGGAATTACTAATAGTATAAAAAATTAAACTACATAATAATTAAAATAAATTCTTAGGCCATGAAATTCAGTTGCTGAATTTTTTCTTTTTTCAAGAAATATTTTGAATACAATCGTAAAGAGGTCCCAAGTTTGTCATGAAGATATTCTCTAAAACTGAAATATCAGTAGCCAAATGCTGTAGCCTCATATTTTCTGTATGTAGTTCTTAGTGAATTTTTGAATGGATCAAATTCCCATTTATTACTGTGGTGATAATCTCTTAATATCTTTCTAAGGTTTGTGAAAGACTGGCTTCAACACAGTTAACAGCACCTCCACGACCACTAGTGACACATTCAGCCTTGCATTCCTTGTGGCCCCAGCCATCTCGTATCACTGAAATTGAAGGGCCAAGTTGGATTCCTCCATCTCATGCTACACTTGCAGTTGTTTCTGGAGTTGAACCTATACATAAGTAAGAATTCCAGTATTTTACTTGACTTTGCAAAGAGTATGGAGTCATGCTTTTAATAACATTTGTTAAATGCATAGGAGTTTCCTGTAACTCGTGGTGGATTTCTTTCTAGAAATAAGGCCTGGTCATAATGCTTGTTGTTATATTTTTAGGTTGGTTATTAATCTATATTTTTAAAGACCAGCTATTACAGAAAAAGCATTTTGTAAGGTTAAGGTTTTACTGACAGTTTACCTCTGTTTTCCCTTATTGAATAATTTATATCAAACAATTTAATATGTCTGATTGCTTCATTTGTAAATAGATATGTACTTGTCTATGAAGTATGTTCCTCTGCATCAGATCATTTGCTTTGCTACTATATTTTGCTTTATTTTTCAAGTTGTTAAGCCATTTTTTGCTTGCGTTATAGAACTCTTTATTTAAGGACTGTATTTAAATACCCTTCATGCTAGACATCTAGTTACCTGAAATTTCTAGGATTGTTGATGTTTGGGACGTGCACAAATTGTGGTTGGAAGAGGTGGGATGTCAAGTAAGTCTTGGAGGTGTCGTTGGAAGTCATGATTCTCCAAGCGATCATACGTTTACCTGCATCGTTGACCCGTCTCTCACCACACATCCTCACCAGTATATACTAAGCATCCTAAATAAAAAGGTAATGTTTCTTTGTTGTAAATTTATTAAGTTCATTGTGAAAGATTTTAGTGTTGGATGTAATTATTGATACATCAGTATGTATAATAGTTGTATCCTACTGCAACCATCCTTTTTAAATATTTAACTTAGCCGGTGAATATATAGCTGCAACTCTGTTGCCCGACAGACAACTCTACGGTAAAAACTCGCCAGCGATCGCTACACAGGTTGCGGGTGTGCCCAAGAGCGCCATCTGTCGACCAGATACCCAGCTCTTATGTAAACAAAGACTCAATTTTCTCTCTGTCGACGTGTCGACAAGACGTACTTTACTCGCTGTTGCTAAACTGGAGTTTTTCACATCATATTGGTGAAGTACTATATTCTGGTTTTGAGCTTTCGCAATGCAGGTGTTTTATCTTCATCTTAAATCTTGAACTCGTTTTGTATAGATTTAATTATGGTGACAAAGAGAGTATGGACTTTCTTTCACTTTTAAATGGCCGACCCTTCCCTTAGACGGAAGTGTGTTTAGGCTTTTAGTAATTATCTTATCACGTTATAAATTATTTATAGATTTTCCTCTATATATTTTATATCTCTCCGCCTTTATTAGGCCTCTTCGATTAACTTTCCATTTATTATAAACATATAAAAATAAATTTTAATATTTTGTTTATATGCGACCTTTCCTGAGAGTAGGCGGTCCTAACTTGGAAACCGAAGTTAATCAACGTTGAGCCCTTTATATCGTAAATAGCTTTTAAAGAGCTAAGGATTTAAAACTGTTTTCAAAGATGAACTAACGTTTAGTTTATTTATGCTACGCAGTTGTTGACGTTCAGGACGTTTAACATGCGCTCTATCGTTACGATAGAGAGAGAGTGTATCACGGTTTCACTTTGCAGTAAGAGTAAATCGATTCTGACGTTTTGTTCATTCTTTCTTAGCTTAAATGTTTTAAATTCTATTTTAAAGGAACTTTTTATTTGAAAAACCTTTCAGTTTTTTCCTTTAGTCAAATAACATGTTTTTTTGACGAAATATTATTGGGCTCTTCTCTTAGGTGCGAAATCAAGTGAGAAAGAGAGAGAGAGATAGAGACGGAGGGAGAGAGAGGAGAGAAAACGTTCCGTTCAAGCGGGTAACGTTGTTCTCGAGTTACTCTCGTCCCTAGTCTCTGTACGGGGAGGAAGGATAAAACGTTTTTAGTTTTTTATTCTCGTCCCCAGGCTATGTGCGGTGAGAGATTGAAAACGTAGTTTATATGAACTAGTGTTTAGTCTCTTTCCCAGCCACTGAATTTTTTATCTTAAAATATGTTTTCTGTTTTTTGCTGGTATTAATGAGCTTGCATTATACGACTGATTTCGCAATTACTACCTTTTAATGAAGGGTAGAATTGCGTGTTTCAGGTAGAAATCAGTAAAAGTTTCGATTTCAGTGAAATAAGTGCAAAACAGAAAATCGAAGTGATAAAGTGATATGCGCAAAGTGTTACAGTGTTGCGTCCGAGGGTTCGTCTGTTCGTGCCTGTCGTTCACCTAGTCCGGGACCTCTTGCAAGCTCCCAAGCCCAGGGGAGAAGTAATGTCGAACGACTTATGGGTTCGAGAGGCCTTGATCAACGAACAGACGTTTCCCTCTATGGTATCGGGTGTATCTTACCAAGATCTCCCCTACCATAAGACGAGAGAGACGTTTTTTCTCCTCGTCATCCGAAGGCTTTTCGCATAAGAAACCTGTCACAAGGTTTCGAAGCCCTTAAGCGAAAGTCAGTCCTTTCAGGACAGGTCCAGCGTCCTGGTTACAGCCATTAGGACAGCTCTGACCCTATGCAGTCATCGGATAACTGCTCGCCGCCTAACAAAAGCGTAACACAGACTCCGAGAGTCTTTTTTGTTGGCAAAGTGTTGCGGTCACAGACGTTACCCTCGTCTCTTACCACAACCATTTCCGTTGATCCTTAATGGGTTGTATGGCAAGACATGCAGAATATGCTTGCCTCCCTTATGGAAGACTATTCTGCCGATTAGTCCGTTGAGTCTAGCCGTTTATCTCATCGATATCCTGGCTTTCAGCCAACCTAACGTTCCTTTGTGCTTCCTGTTGACGTTGGCGTAGCTAAGTCACGTCAGTCAGGTTGTTTAGAACCACACTCGATGCGGTCTCGTGTGGATTTTCAGCCGCATTTGGACGTTAGGCCACTTGCTGATGCTCCTGTTGACGTTCTAGACGTTCGCTAACAATCGGAGTTGACTTGTTTTGACGCTGTGCGTCAACCTCCGCATTCTAGAGTTGTTTTGACTGCTCAGTCTAGGCAGTCAAAGCAGTCTCGAGTGGACGCTGTGCGTCCTCACGCACCTGTTGTGGTTGACAGTTCAGTTGTTGACAGTTCACAGACTGTCAAGCAGTTACATGACGTTGCGTTCTGGTCCGCTACTAATGCACCAGTGAGTGTGGACTCTGCTTGTAAAGCATTGCCACCACGGTAGGTCTCTCCCTTGCTTGAGACTCAGCTTTTATCGGACAAGGTTCCTGTAGATGAGGAAGTTGCTGTTCCCCCTCCTACTGATATTCCCTTGAGGGCTCTGTCAGATGGAGAGGAGCCTAAAGCTGCTTAGCCCCCTATGGACTTTAATTAAATCATGATGATTTTTTTTTAAGGATCTTTGTCCGGATCTTTTTGTAACTGCTGCTCCTCGTTCGCCTAAACGTCAGAGCTTACACTAGGCCTAGCTACTTCAAAGCCGTTGTTTTTAAGCTAGTGCTCTCTCGCTCTCCTAGAGAGCTTTACGTTGGCTAGGCGACTGGTTTATCACCAGGAGGAGTTTGGGGGATACAGCCTTTGCTTTCCCTTCTTTTAAACTGGCTTATAGAGCGAGAGTCTGATATGACACGAGAGAAGTTCTCGGCTTGGGAGTTCATGCCTCTGCCCAGATAGACTTCTCAAATCTCGTAGACTCTCCCTGGCGCCTGGCCAGGAGACGCTCCAAGTTTTTTACAGGTCAACTTCACAGCTGTTTTCGAGCCTTTGAAGTTTTGCTGTACAATTATGTCATGCATAAACAAGGCTTTCAGGGATGGAAAGCGGTACCGCCTCAGTCGCTAACCCCGTCTGTTGCCGCACCTGCTCCCGTAGACCCTAAATGGGCTTTGCTGCAAGACATGCAGTCCAAGCTTGCGTCCTTGATAGAGGACTTTAATGCGGAGAAGGTTGCTGCCGAACCTTCTGGCCAACAACCTTCCAACCGGTCGGTTGTGCGCCCTGTTGACGCTGAGGTAACCTTCTCGCGTCTGCCAGTTGAGGTGGTTCCTCCACCGATGCGACCCAGTGTGGGTTGCCAGCCGCACGTTGACGTTAAGCGACGCTCGGAGGTGGTTGTTGACGTTCAGGACGTTCAACAACCAGCAGAGGTGACTTGTTTTGACGCAGTGCGTCAACCTCAGCAACCCGGTAGGGTGTTGACTGCACAACCCAGACGGTCTAGACAGTCTCGGGTTGACGCTGTGCTTCCTCGCGCACCCATGGTTGTTGACAGTTCACAGACTGTGCAGCAATTCCATGATGTTGCGTCCGGCTCCGTCACGCATGCACCAGTGCGACCGGACTCAGCGAGCCAGACGTTGCCCACTCCGTTGCCGTTTCCTCATCAGTTTTCGGATGAGGAACCCTCTGATGAGGACGTTGCTGAACAACAAGACGATCAGCCCCCAGAATAGATCAAGCCCTGCTATCCATCCAGAAGATGCTGAAGAAGGAACGCTGCTCAGTCAGGCTGTGGATGAGTCTGGTAGGGACGCTGTCATCCGTGGAACAATTTGTGTCACTAGGAAGACTACACCTCCGTCCTCTTCAATACCATCTAGCTTTTCACTGGAAAAAGGACAAGACGCTAGAAGCGGTCTCGATCCCGGTTTCCGAAAAGATAAAGTCTTGTCTGACTTGGTGGAAGGACAATATCAACCTAAGAGAGGGTCTTCCCCTGGCTGTTCAGACTCCCAACCACGTTCTCTTCTCGGACGTATCGGACGTGGGCTGGGGCGCGACACTAGACGGTCGGGAATGCTCAGGACTGTGGAACTCGAGTCAGAGGAGCATGCATATCAACTGCAAGGAGCTGTTGGCAGTACATCTGGCCTTGAAAAGCTTCAAGTCTCTCCTTCGAGGCAAAGTGGTGGAAGTTAACTCGGACAACACCACGGCCTTGGCGTACATCTCCAAACAAGGAGGTACCCACTCACTGACGTTGTACGAGATCACAAGGGACCTGCTCATCTGGTCAAAAGGTCAAGACATCTCCCTAGTAACGAGGTTCATCCAAGGCGACTTGAACGTCATAGCAGATTGTCTCAGTCGGAAAGGGCAAGTAATTCCAACCGAATGGACCCTCCACAAGGATGTGTGCAAGAGACTTTGGGCCACTTGGGGTAAACCATCCATAGATCTCTTTGCAACCTCGCTGACCAAGAGGCTTCCAATCTATTGCTCTCCAGTCCCGGACCCAGCAGCAATACATATAGATGCTTTCCTCCTAGATTGGTCACATCTGGATCTCTACGCATTCCCACCGTTCAAGATTGTCAACAAGGTACTGCAGAAGTTCGCCTCTCACGAAGGGACAAGGTTGACGTTAGTTGCTTCCCTCTGGCCCGCGAGAGAATGGTTCACCGAGATACTTCGATGGTTAGTAGACGTTCCCAGAAGTCTTCCTCTAAGGGTAGACCTTCTACGTCAGCCACACGTAAAGAAGGTACTCCAAAGCCTCCACGCTCTTCGTCTGACTGCCTTCAGACTATCGAAAGACTCTCGAGAGCTAGAGGCTTTTCGAAGGAAGCAGCCAGTGCGATTGCTAGAGCAAGGAGAGCGTCTTCCTTTAGAGTCTACCAATCGAAGTGGGAAGTCTTCCGAGACTGGTGCAAGTCAGTTTCTGTATCCTCGACCAGTACCTCTGTAGCTCAAATAGCTGATTTTCTCTTATACCTGAGAAAAGGACGATCCCTTTCAGCTCCCACTATCAAGGGCTACAGAAGCATGTTGGCATCGGTCTTCCGGCATAGAGGCTTAGATCTTTCCAAACATAAAGATCTGCAAGACCTCCTTAAGTCTTTTGAGACCACCAAGGAGCGTCGTTTGGCTACCCCTGGATGGAATTTAGACGTGGTACTAAGATTCCTCATGTCAGACAGGTTGGAGTCGTTACAATCAGCCTCCCTGAAAGATCTCACTCTTAAGACTCTTTTCCTGGTATGCTTAGCCTCGGCTAAAAGAGTCAGTGAGATTCATGCCTTCAGCAAGAACATCGGATTTTCGTCGGAAAAAGCCACTTGTTCGCTGCAACTTGGTTTTCTAGCCAAAAATGAGCTGCCTTCTCGGCCTTGGCCTAAATCTTTCGATATTCCCAGCTTATCGGAGATCGTAGGCAATGAACTAGAAAGAGTCTTATGCCCTGTTAGAGCTCTTAAGTTCTATTTAAAGCGTACTAAACCTTTACGAGGCCAATCTGAAGCTTTATGGTGTTCAGTTAAGAAACCATCCTTGCCTATGTCAAAGAATGCTTGGTCAGACTTTATCAGATTGTTAATACGAGAAGCTCATTCACATCTGAGTGAGGAAGACCGAACTTTGCTTAAGGTGAAGACGCACGAAGTTAGAGCTGTAACAACTTCCGTGGCCTTTAAGCAAAATATATCTCTGCAAAGTATAATGGACGCAACCTATTGGAGAAGCAAGTCAGTGTTCGCGTCATTTTACTTGGAAGATGTCCAGTCTCTTTACGAGAACTGCTACACATTGGGACCATTCGTAGCAGCGAGTGCAGTAGTGGGTGAGGGCTCAACCACTACAATTCCCTAATTCCTTATCCTTTTAATCTGTCTCTTGAAATGTTGTTTTTTTTTTTTTATGGGTTGTCCGGAAGGCTAAGAAGCCTTTCGCATCCTGGTTGATTTGGCGGGTGGTCAAAGTCATTTCTTGAGAGCGCCTAGATTAGGGGTTTGATGAGGTCCTGTTGTATGGGTTGCAACCCTTGATACTTCAGCTCCTAGGGGTCGATCAGCATCCTAAGAGGATCGCGAGGCTCCGTAAGGAAGACGTACTTAAAAGGCAGAGTAATTGTTCAAGTCGACTTCCTTACCAGGTACCTATTTATTTTGTTTTTGTTATTTTGATAACTTCTAAAATGAAATAAAAAACTCTTAGCTCATAAAATGTAAACATATATTACTGGTCTCTACCCACCATCCTGGGTGTGAATCAGCTATATATTCACCGGCTAAGTTAAATATTTAAAAATGATATTTTAATTATAAAATAAATTTTTGAATATACTTACCCGGTGAATATATAAATTAAATGACCCTCCCTTCCTCCCCAATAGAGACGCAGTGGGACGAGGAGAAAATTGAGTCTTTGTTTACATAAGAGCTGGGTATCTGGTCGACAGATGGCGCTGTTGGGCACACCCGCAACCTGTGTAGCGATCGCTGGCGAGTTTTTTCCGTAGAGTTTGTCTGTCGAGCAACAGAGTTGCAGCTATATATTCACCGGGTAAGTATATTCAAAAATTTATTTTATAATTAAAATATCATTTTTCCTCCCTTTTACTTTGGAAGTTTCAGGGTCTCAGTTCTGTGATTCTTTTGATAGTGGATGATGGAAATATCAGAGGTAATATAAGAAATATTGTTGTAGTTGTTGCTCTTGCTGTTTTTATTATTGTTATTGTTATTTGATTTAACAAAGTTATCAAATCATATTTTTAGACTTTCAATAGAGTTGCTTGATGGATTTGTTCTTAAATGACTGGAGAAAATTTAAGTAATGTAACATTGAGAAAGTTTGATAGCTAGGTCAGAGGACACCAAAGGAAACTAATGAAAAGAAGAAGATAAGAATTACTCCTGCTGGGCTGCTTGATGGATTTGTTCTTAAATGACTGGAGAAAATTTAAGTAATGTAACATTGAGAAAGTTTGATAGCTAGGTCAGAGGACACCAAAGGAAACTAATGAAAAGAAGAAGATAAAAATTACTCCTGCTGGGCTCAAAGGGACAGGGCAAAGAACATTTAATAGGTAGTAGGTTGGTCTAGGTACCATCCACCCGTTGAAATACTACTGCTAAAGAGTTAATAGGTCCCTTGACTGGCCAGATAGTACTACATTGAATCCCTCTCTAGTTACAGGTAATTTTTCCTTTGCCTACATATTCATCAAATATTCTGGACTATTCTCTACACAATCTCCTCTTTCGTCTAGGGAAATTTCAAAAAATATTTTCCTATTTTTATAATTTTTAAACATTTAGATTTTACCAGTGCACTTTATACATTGTACTTGCCTATCATTTTTGTTATCTCCATATCAGCAGGAAGGATATTGTACAGAAATTCAAGACTAGAAGGCTTGTAGAAGGCTTATTTTAAAATCAAATATTCATGGCAAATAAGGATCAAACTTAATGATGGAATTTACTGCAAGTATCTGGTGTTTGGTGAAACGAAGGTCAGCTGTTTTATATGACCACAATTTCATTTCCAAAATAATGCATGAACACAAAATGAGATTTTGTTACAACTTACATATCATAGATCAAAACCCTTTTTTTATGAGGAGTATCCTATCATCCTCCCCCTCTGCTTGCCTCAGTGATCATGCATTTGCTGTAGCAATGAGTGGTTTATGACTAAGGTACAGTAACAAGTGGTATCACCAGTTGATCTTTATCATAGACCAAAATCCTTCTTTTACGAGGAGTATCCTATCATCCTCTTCCTCTGCTTTCCTTCAGTGATCAGGCATTTTCTGTAGCAATGAGTAGTTTATGATTAAGGTAACAAGTGGTATCAAGCACTTGATCTTTTTCCAGCTCAGTCTACCTGCCAGCTCTACCACCACATAGGACACTGCCTATATTGTGTTTCATACAGTATACTTAGGTCCAGGGGGTCATTGTGTTTTGGCTGTTATTTTTCACCAGTTCCTTTGGGTTATCTCCCAACCGGATTGTCCAATATCTGCAAAGTTGTCTTGGTCCAATTTTCTACTAATTTTACAACAGATCATGTAGATGAGTTTTTAAGATTCTGTAATTTGACTCTATAGTTCTGTTCAGCTTCTTGATAATAGTGATAATCCACTGTGACTGTTAGTTATTATAAGTAACAGTAATTTGAATCAGGCAATGGTCATCTTGCTCAGAATAGAAAGACACATTATGAAATGATGGTACTTTCTGGGCTCGAACCTGTGCCGCCCAGTGAATAAGCTCCATTTAGCACTTATTCTTAGGTAATTTACTGCTAAATATACCAGAGAAAAAATGTAAAGGAGTGCTAGGTTAACTAGCTCGCTCACCTATTGGTGTCGGTATAAAATTGGGCGTATATTCCAGAGGTCCCGCACTATTTAGATTAATCCACGACAGAGAACCCCAATAGAGGAGAGCCGTTCAACCTCACTCGGTACTACTACAATGCATCCGCTCAGAACCCAACTCCTTTTAGCACAACGTTCAAAGTAACCCGCTTTTTTCTGGTGCTCTTGCTTTTGGATATTTTCTAGTGAATTATGGCTTCTTCGTCGGTTTCCCAGGAGACACCGTCTAAGTTAAGTACCAAGCTGGATTTTACTGTGTTTTGAGCAATCTAGATCGTTTAATATTTATATTATAGGAGTTATTCTCTTCGTTCATACCGATCTTGCTTGATTTCACTACAGTTGGTACTCCTGTTTTTGAGAGCTTTTAATTTTCACTTGCGGTGTTACTATGTGTATTATTTTTATTATCAAATATTATTTGTTATTGTGAATATTCATTATTTAGCGTTTAGAATCCTCGTGGTTCAATTTTTGGGCCGATATCATTTACGTATCGCTATGGCTGCCGACCGTGCTAAGGCGGCAATGTTATTTTAGCCATCAGGTGTGTCTTTTGTGATTTAATTATTTATGTTGCATGCCTTGCCCAAAAATTTTCTATGTGTTTATTCATATATTTAACGCTATTATTATTATTATAATGAATATTTGTGCCATTACTCCGTTTGATCTGTCTGATTGGGGATCGTCAGTTGGTAGCCCTGCTGCCTCGTATCACGTGATCCTCCCCCACGCTCCCCCTCTAGCTAGGTGGGAGGCTAGGCTTCTCCCCCCTCCACTAAGGGACCGTTGCCTTCCCTCCTTTTAGAGGGGGTAGTTAAGTGTTTATGGACTTTGTCCTCCGGGTGGCCCGGCGGTTTAGTCTCTGTCTAGTCTGGTTGGCCACCGGTCTACAGAGTTGGATCCCGGTGTACCCTATTTTATATTCACTTTTCATTCTGGCTTATGTTATACGAAACCCTCCGGGTTCGATTGGCAGTTCTTAGTTACAGTTCCGCCCCCCTATTATTTTATAACATTTCCTATGATGATTATATATGACAGATCACTACCCCGGAGTCCCTAAAGGAATTGGTATTGAATATACCTTTATTTCCCGGCCCGGGGTCTACCCCACCCCGGGAAATCAGACACTATGTGTCTTAATTCCTTGTTATTGCATCCTTTTTTATGCTCCCGGCTTGACCGGAATGGATGGTTATACTTTAGTTTCAAGTTAGACTTATGTTTAGGCTCAGGACCTCCGGTCCCGCCCCTATGTAAGACTATTACAGTTAAGCTCTAACCTTGCGTTAGACCTATGTTAGGCCCGGGTCCTCCGGACCCGCCCCTAAAAAAAAAAAAAAAAAAAAAAAAAAAAAAAAAAAAAGTACAGTTAAGCTCTAATCTTGTGTTAGACCTATGTTAGGCCCGGGTCCTCCGGACCCGCCCCTAATTAAAGACTAGTACAGTTAGGCTCTAATCTAGTGTTAGACCTATGTTAGGCCCGGGTCCTCCGGACCCGCCCCTACTTAAAAGAATAGTACAGTTAAGCTCTATTCTTGTGTTAGACCTATGTTAGGCCACTTACAGAATAGTACAGTTAAGCTCTAATCTTGTGTTAGACCTATGTTAGGCCCGGGTCCTCCAGACCCGCCCCTACTTAAGAGAATTACAGTTTCTCATATACTATTCTTTTTACAGATGGTGCATTGTCTGACGCCGGCCTGTGCAGCTGTTCTGCACCAGCCTTGTGGCCACTCCGTCTGCCGATCTCACGCCCCTTGTGGGGTTCAACTGGAAGACGTTGTGGTATGGCACCCGGATAACTGTGTGATTTGCTTCGACCTCATCACTACCCTTGGATCTGACTCGGTGAGTCCCGTTGGCTATATTGCCTTCTTATTTTATTTACTATTAGTAAGATATCTATGGTCTTGAAGGACCATTGGGAGTCTCCCTTTTATAATTCCCACTATTATTTCAGGCATCCCCGGAGCAAAAGTCTGCGGCTCGGGCCACACTGAAGGTGTGGGTTGGTGGGTTTGCCCGGAATGTAAAGTCTAAGCGGCCGTACGTCCTATCTGAGGACTACTGCACCATGGTTTACCCCAACGCCAAGTCTTCAGCTGCTGTGGCTAGGCATGTGGCAGCTCCCATCATTGCCCACATTGATGCCACTATAACGGGTCTCATCGACCCAGAGCAAGATCCATCGGACGCCCACGGAGGTCTGGAGGACAATGTTGCCTCCATGAACCTGGACGTCGAACCAATGTTGCTAGACGAGCCGGATACAGGTAGGGTGGTAAGTGAGGCAGGTGTGTCCGGCGCTGAGATTCCTATCCTCAGCCCCGCTCTTTCTTCTTCTTCTGATCGCTCTTCCTTTCTTGGATTTTCTGGGGACCGTGATTCGTCTCAACGTTCATACCCGGTTCCCCCTAAGGATAAGTCTACTTCAAGGACCTTACCCAAAGCTCGCAAGCCTCACAAGACTTCTCATGGCTCTAAACATGGTACGAACCCGTCTTCAAAGACCTCTGGTTCCTCCTCTAAGTCTCATGACCCGGGAGTTCCTTCCGCCCCTCCTGCTGCTAGCCCGGGCCTTTCCGAATCAACTATGCTTCGCATCGTGTCGGAGATGCAGGCAAAGTTGGTTTCGGAGATGCAGTCGAGGATGGACACGATGTTCTCTAACTTCGGTCAGAGAATTGGGGCTTTAGAGCAAGGAGCTCCGGAGAGAGTCCAAAGCTCTCTCATACCGGATGCCTCTAAGCTCCCGCCGTTTGCCAAGAACAACCCCTGGCGGATGGCTCTTCATTCCCCGTTCTCAGACGGAATGTTGACTCTGGAGGGCCTTGGCACTCGTCCTCTAGAGGACTTTGAATTCTTTCCTCCGGGTCTGGCATTTCCATTTCATGGTTATGCCAGACTTACCGAGGAAGCTTTAGTCCGATTAGACAAGGTCCCCAAAGAGACGGTCATCTTCCCGAAGGAGCAAGCCCAATCTGTTTGGGCCAGATTTTTGAATGACATCGGCTGCACTAACACCATGCTGACGCCTTATAAAAGCTCCTTTACGATGTTCTTAATGGACAAGACCACCTTGACTCCATGCGTCAATAAGGTGGCAGAGCTTGCCTTTCAATATGCTCTGGAGGAGAAGCCCTTGCCTCCCATCCGAGAGGTGGATCCAATCTCCCTCCTTCTTCCCTCAGGTATTGAGTGTTGGGACAACGTCCATACCACCTTTACCTCCGGCAAGCTTGCAGCAGACTGTGCCTCAGTCTTGTTTAGTGAGAAGCTTCCCCGTCTCCCGGAATCCCTCATTAAACAGGAATATGATTCCCGCCTACGTGTGGGCCGTACTCTAAACCTGGCCACATCCACGGAGTCGATAGCCTTGACTTACGATACGGAGAGTATTTTTAAGTCTCTCAACAAGGCTACGTTACAGTCTTTGTATTATGACTTGTATGACTTCGCTACTGCTAAACGCAGATGTCGCAAGCATGTTCTAGCTGAGGCGACGATTAGGCATGAACCTAATAAACTCATCCGGTCCTCCTGTTGGGGTTCAAATCTCTTCCCCGAGGATCTCGTAGAGGAAGTCTTGGCGGAGGCCACTAGGGTTAATCAGAGCCTTAAAGCCCGTTGGGGTTTGACCCCTAAACGCAAGTATGACCCCGCAAATTATCAAGCCCGGGGTAGGAAGAAGCTTAGACCATATACCTCCACCCAGTTCAGGCAACAACAGAGTGCTTCATCCAACTTCCGGCTGCCTCTTCCTCCATCTTCTGTTGCCCCTGCACAGCCTTCCACCTCTCGGGCTCCTTCGGATGACTATGTCACCGTTCTGCTACCTAAGAGCCAGCTTTCTGGTGCCTCCGCCACTTCCCCTGCCTTTAACCAGTCCTACGAGGCTCATAGCTCTTCCCAGAGTTATGGTAGAGGTAGAGGCTACCACCGTGGCTCTAACCAGAACAAAGGCAGGGGAAGAGCCTTTCGCAGAGGAAAGAACTTCCGAGGCGGACGTGGAGGCAACTCCTCAAACCAATACTGAGGTACAGCAGGTAGGGGGGAGGCTCTATGCCTTCCGCAACAAATGGAGGTTCAGTCCTTGGGCGTTCAGTATCATCTCCAAGGGACTAGGGTGGAGTTGGATTCAAGGACCTCCTCCTCCGAACAAATTTCGTCAACATTCCACTCCGGACCTGGTCGAATTTGTCCAGGATCTTTTACAAAAGAACGCCATACAAGAAACGAAACATCTGAAGTTTCAAGGTCGGCTGTTCAGTGTCCCGAAGAAGGATTCAGACAAGAGAAGAGTGATTCTAGATCTATCCCTTCTCAACTTGTCCATTCAATGCGACAAGTTTCGAATGCTTACCGTCTCGCAGGTGCGGACCTTACTTCCCCGTGGGGCCGTCACCACCTCTATCGATCTTACAGACGCCTACTATCACGTCCCGATAGCGAGACACTTCCGTCCGTACCTAGGCTTTCGCTTAGGGGACAAAAGTTACTCCTTCAAGGTGATGCCTTTCGGGCTCAACATTGCCCCAAGGATCTTCACAAAGCTAGCAGAAGTCGCTGTTCAGGAACTCAGGAATCAAGGGATTCAAGTAGTAGCCTATCTGGACGACTGGCTCATTTGGTCAGACACCTCCCAAAATTGCCTAAAAGCCACTCACAAAGTCATCCATTATCTTCAATCTCTAGGCTTCCAGATCAACTTCAAGAAGTCCCGTCTTCTTCCAAAATCGAAGTTCCAATGGCTCGGCCTGCAATGGGATCTTATATCTCATACTCTGTGTCTTCCCAGACCCAAGAGGTTAGAGATTGCAAGGAACACCAAACGCTTTCTCAAAGACAAAGTAAGTTCCAGACGACTCCAAGAGAAGATTCTGGGGTCCCTTCAGTTTGCCTCAGTGACGGATCTTCTTCTGAAGGCAAAATTGAAAGATATCAATCGTGTCTGGCGTTCGAGGGCGAACCGGAAGCTCCGGGACAGGAAAGTCCGCCTTCCTCCCATTCTACGGGAAAGACTTCTTCCTTGGACAAGAGCAAACAGTCTGTCAAAGTCAGTTCCCCTTCGATTTCCGCCTCCGGAATTAATCATTCACACAGACGCATCCCTATCAGGTTGGGGCGGCTATTCTCAGCTCAAAAAAGTTCAAGGTCTTTGGACTCCCTTGTTCCGCCATTTTCACATCAATGTGCTAGAGGCCATGGCAGTTCTTCTAACCCTGAAACGTCCCGCTCTTCCCAAGAAACAACACCTTCGTCTGGTCCTCGACAGCGAAGTGGTGGTCCGCTGCCTCAACAGAGGCGGGTCAAAGTCAGGGCCTCTGAACCATGTTCTAGTAGCCATATTCTCCCTAGCAGCCTCGAACCGTTGGCATCTTTCAGCTGTCCACCTGGCGGGAGTCCGGAATGTAGTGGCAGACGCCCTGTCCCGGACCTCCCCTCTAGAATCGGAATGGTCACTCGATCTAAAGTCATTTCGGTGGATTCTCTCTCAGGTTCCCGGTCTCCAAGTGGACCTCTTCGCCACGGAATCCAACCACAAATTGAGAGTATATGTGGCTCCCAATCTAGACCCTCAGGCTTACGCCACAGACGCCATGTCACAGAATTGGGACAACTGGGAAAAGATTTATCTCTTTCCCCCGGTGAATCTTTTGCTGAAAGTTCTAGACAAACTGAGATCCTTCAAGGGACAAGTAGCCTTGGTCGCACCCAACTGGCCCAAGAGCAACTGGTATCCTCTCCTGCGGGAGTTGAGATTATACCCTCGCCCGATACCCAATCCGGTTCTGTCTCAGATAGTACAAACACGCGTTGTGTACGCTTTCTCAAACATTCAGAGCGCCCTAACTTTATGGACTTTATGAAGTTTGCGGCTATGCATGGTGCCAATATTGATCCTCAAAACACCTTGTTCCTAGAATCGGATAAACGGGATTCCACCATCCGTCAGTATGACTCTGCAGTTAAAAAGTTGGCAAAATTTTTAATAGACTCAGACGTGAACTGTATGAACTTGAACCTTACAGTCACTTTCTTTAGATCTTTATTAGAATCAGGTCTGGCAGCCAATACTATCACCACTATTAAATCGGCTCTGAAAAAGATCTTCCTAGTGGGTTTTAACATAGACTTAACCGACTCTTTGTTAGCTTCAATTCCGAAAGCTTGTGCCAGACTGAAACCAGTTACTCGTCCTACCCCGGTGACCTGGTTCCTTAATGACGTACTCAAATTGGCTTCTGATACCATTAACAGTTCTTGTGGTTATATGCCCCTTCTCAGGAAAACACTTTTCCTAGTGAGCTTGGCTTCCGGGGCAAGAATTTCTGAATTGGCAGCCTTGTCGAGAGACCCGGGTCACATTGACTTTCTGCCTTCAGGAGAGGTCCTTCTTTCTCCTAACAAATTCTTTTTGGCTAAGAATGAAGACCCTCAAAACAGATGGACCTCCTGGAAAATTGTTCCCCTCACGCAAGATCCGTCGCTGTGCCCTGTCACTACTCTTAGGTCTTATCTATCCCGGACCTCCTCTAACTCCTCGGGGCCTCTATTCGTTAGAGAACAAGGCGGTACCATTACTATTAAAGGGATCAGGCAACAAATTTTGTATTTTATTAAACAAGCTAACCCTGACTCTTTTCCTCTTGCACATGATATCAGGGCGGTTGCCACCTCGGTGAACTTCTTTCACCACATGAATTTTACAGACCTTTCCAGGTATACAGGGTGGAAATCACCGTCAGTGTTCAAGAAACACTACCTTAAACATTTGGAAGCCCTAAAATTTTCTACAGTAGCCGCAGGGAGCGTAGTTACTCACGAGTAACACACAGGTTAATGCCTTGACTCTTTATCTCTCCCTCCTACCTGCCTCATTTATACCCTATTGTATTCGTTGGTCGCGCACCTGAATACTGTTATTATATTTGTAAATTTTATGCTCCTGAGTATCTGTATATATTATCACTCACGGCATTATTATACCTACCTTATTGGATTTATGTTCATATTTAAGATACCCTTATAATTGTTTTTTGGTACTCATCTCTGATTAAAGCATCCTGTTTTTCTCTTACGCTTATGTTTTTTCCTTTATTTTGCAAGTTTGGTGACATTTTTCTCTTGTATAGATTCACTGGGCGGCACAGGTTCGAGCCCAGAAAAGGGATTTTGACGTAGGAAAAATCTATTTCTGGGCGAAGGACCTGTGCCGCCCAGTGAACCCTCCCAGCTCCTCTCCCTTGGAGTCCCCAAACTTTGGGTGCTAAGGAGTTGGGTTCTGAGCGGATGCATTGTAGTAGTACCGAGTGAGGTTGAACGGCTCTCCTCTATTGGGGTTCTCTGTCGTGGATTAATCTAAATAGTGCGGGACCTCTGGAATATACGCCCAATTTTATACCGACACCAATAGGTGAGCGAGCTAGTTAACCTAGCACTCCTTTACATTTTTTCTCTGGTATATTTAGCAGTAAATTACCTAAGAATAAGTGCTAAATGGAGCTTATTCACTGGGCGGCACAGGTCCTTCGCCCAGAAATAGATTTTTCCTACGTCAAAATCCCTTTTATATTTATTGAACAACGAATAGTTGTGAAAGACTATTTGTATTTTGGTATACAGTATTATTATAGTACAGTGGTACCTCTACATACGAATTTAATCCGTTCCACAACCGGGTGTCGAAAATGTTCGGTTGTCGAAACTAATTTTCCCATAAGAATACATTGAAATAGGATTAATCTGTGGTTGAGCCCAAAAACCTATGATAACTCCTAAATAAATTACTACACATAATTACACATGACAATAATGCACACTAAATTAGATAATAGACATGTAAAAGAGAATATTTATAAAGAAATAATAAATAAGAAACGGGTTTTTAGCGTCACTTTACCTTAAAAGTCCAGTGCAGGTGTCTGTCTTGCTACGCAGAGAGGAGACGGACGGGCAGCGAGGAGGTAGAGAGGGTGACTACGTGCACTACCGTAACTTATTCTAACTTACACTAAGTGAACTTTAACCTAACCTAGCTTATTTTTTTTTTCTTATTTTTTATATTTAAATTTTTTTTTTACATTTTCTTTTTTTCTTTTTGATGATTAATTTTAATCACTTTCACTCTCTTTCTGTTTCAAGATTGTCGAGATCGTCGACATGTTTCGGCCATATTCTTTTGCAAGTTCACTCACGCGGATGCCACGCTCATGCTTTTCAATAATTCCTTGCTTTACTTCTAAAGAAAGCATTTCCTTCTTCCTTTTCTCACCACTACCACTACCACTTGCGAAACTAAGCCTTTTAGGACCCATGATTTACGTAAAATACCGTAAAGGGATGAAGGTAAAAAATCTCGATTAAAACACAGTTATTAGCAGAACGCACACGGCACAACCACACGAAGCCGACGAGAACAGAGGAAGGACCCAAGCCACGCTAATTGAGGGTCCCTCTGAGGTCGAAGTGCTGCCTTCTATCGGCGGAAATAAAAAATACATCCGGCGCTATGAGTACCATCTACGTGTACGGGTATTGTTTACTTCGGGTGTCGAAAAAAATTTGGGTGTAGAGTAGGAACGTGTTCGAATTGTACTTCGCGTGTCGAAAAATTCGGATACAACTGGTACGACGAAAATTGCTTACTTCGTGTGTCAAAATAAAATTCGGGTGTAGAGTCGAAAAATTGCTCGAATTTTACTTCGGATGTTGGAAAATTCGGATGTAGATACCTTCGTATGTAGAGGTTCCACTGTACTGTTTATGATCTCTCCTTTATAGATTTATTTTACTTTTTAATTTTGTAGCCATTTATGACAGTCACATTTTAATTTAAGGAATTACACCATGTTGCCTATTTTGTATTTTACAAGATAAAGACTAAATTTCTTTTAATGTATATACATAGGAAGTACATTTATTACAGTGTATCTTATTTATTATTTTTTAATCTTGTTATAAATCTTGTTTTATATCAGTCTGAAAAAAAGTTCAATTGATGAATTTTGTTTCCCCCATAAGTTTCTGAAGTTGAATTTTAAATGTTTAGTATTCTTAATGAATTCCAGGTGAATATGGTATGTGGATCAATAGATAGCCTGCATAGTTGCCTTGTGACGTTTGTCCAGCTGCTACGTGTATGTCATTCCAGTGAAGAAGGTGGAGGAAAAATTATTGTCCCACCACTAGTCATAAGAGACCAACCCTCACTTCCACACCGAGGATTTCTACTGGATGTTGCTCCTCATGCACGCGTTCCAACTCTGGTAATATATCCTAACTTTTGAATGTCACTGTAAATAATTGTTGATGCAGTTTTTAAAGAATGCTGTTGAAATTACTGAATTCTTGTGTAGAAGATTTAGAAGACAATTTTTATATCAATGGTAGTATAGGTAGCCCTCTGTCTTTGTATGAGAGCATCAGTGTTAGGTAAAAGAGACCACTACGAAGATTGAAAAACTGCGAAATATGGGTACTCTAGGGTTAGCCAACTCAAACCCCCATAACAAACTGACCATTGTGCATACTTGTGAAACCCTTCCCATACTTTATGACTTGAAGGGTATGATCATTACGCATGGCTAATTGGAATTGTGCCAAGTAGTACCCTCTGTCCTAGCACCTTACCAATATTAAGGAGGAGCTTGAACTACAATCCTTCATTCTGCAGGTACTGCTTAACCTCCAGCAAAAAGTGGTAATGAAACCAGTTAAGGAAAAGGTCGCTTTTCATTTACTCCTTGTTATGTATTCAGTTCGCAGTTAGTATGATCTTGTTACGACACTGGAGTGCACGTGGGTTGGCTGACTTGTAAATAAAGCCAGGCCAATTAAAATGACCTGTGGTATTTCCACTCAAAATCAATGTTCACCTGGGGAGACATGAAGAGACATAATTATTAGAATGCAGTTTAAAAACATATTAAGTTTGCTATTTTCTGAGGTGCACTAAATATATTTTATACTAATGTGACTTACAATTAGATATAGAAAAAAATTACATGTATTGAAATCAGAGAAAACAAAAAATTATACTGCAAGATGTTACCCTAACCATCCATCGCTGCTTTGAATCCAGGAGTATAGTGTTCTTCTTGAGCAGTAAATGCCCTCTGGGGCATCTTCTTTGAAAACTAATCAGTCAAGCATTAAAAATATGTATACACTATATTTATACTGTATAATAATTAATGATTTTAATTAACGTATGTATATTAATGTCATTGCATTACGGAAATTTGTATGTATTGAACACTTTTGTAATCAAGTTAAAATCAATAAGAATTTCACATCAATATTGCTATAAACAGGTACATTTATGTAGATAAAGTTACCGGTTTCATCCATGTTCTAGAATTGCTCTGGCTTGTACACTTTCTCCTTGATGATCTCGAGAAACTCCACAGGGAAAGCTTTCTCCGCCTCATGGTCTGCAAAGCCTAACTCCCCAGTCATTCTGACATTCTTCAATGAAAAACACCAATTGAACCTCTCAAACCAGCCAACACTGGCTTGGAGAGGCATACGCAACTTAGATTTGGAGTCTTGAATGGTAGTCAACTGCAATTCATCATGTGGTGAAATAGTGGAGACTACTTAATCATGAATGATGAGCGATTCGATGGCTACTCCTTTTAGATGTAGATCTTCGGTCCACATGAACAGGGCTTTTTAAATTTAGATCATGCTCCTGTCCCTTACACCTTGGAACACTTGCTGTCACAATTGCACAGATCTTTGTGTTTATCTCCATGTACCTTGCAGTATTCTCCCTCAGCCCATAAAGCTGTCTTCCAGCTGCATTAAACAACCCTGTCATTCACTTATCATCTTCCTCTGCCAATTAGAGCTAGTTTGAAATGATGAAGCTCCCTAAAGGCCAGGGTGTTGATTAAGAAAGAGTACTTGGTGCAAGACAAACATTAGTGGCTGATGCTTACTTGACAACAGAAGCAGTAATCCTGAGAGAGTGAGCCAGAGAAAGGGCTTTGTGGTCGGGGAGGGATGTATTGCAATGCCCATGAACAAAAGGCACGGGCGGGTGGAAAATTTCACTCTGTGCAGCAATTGTAACCAAGATGATGTTGCAAAAGTCTGCAAAGAGTTAAAACTATTGTTTGAAATATTTCATGGATCTAAATATGTGGATTATTGAAACTGCAGCAAAGATGAAATCTGCAAAGATTGAGGGCTGACAAACTTCTCTCATATGACTTTTTTTGCTGTTATGCCAAATAAGAATTGTTCCGTAACCGAAATACAAACCACGCTATTTATATTGGGTTTACCTTTTAGCGCAGCTGAAATGGCGAGCCATTAGAATTTAACGTGGGTGTATTACCCCCGCGCTAGTTAGCGGGGGGGTAGGGGAGTGGTAGCTAGCTACCCCTCCCCCCCCCTCACACACAGATGAATGCTCACTTTCACTTTTGGCTCGGACTGTGACAGACGTCTCTGTCTTGGTCCTCTCTTGGCAGCCATTGTTTGTTTTGTCTTTACTTAATCGCTTACTTTTCTTTTACTCAATATATATGTAAACATGTTTTCATGTTTGTATATATATTTGAGTATAGAAATCAGTAAGTTTCCTTTTCAGATTTGTGTGTGTAGTGTACGATATCTACGTGGTGTCCTCGGCAGTTTGGCCACCACGGCGTATTTTATGGGTGGCGATCGAGTTTGACTTCGGTCTTTCTCTCTCTCTTGAGGTCGTTCACCCTTTTACTACGTGTTACTACGCCCTTGTAGCTTCCTTTCCGTGTGGGGGGGTTGCTACGCCGTACGTTTGTCTCAATTAGTTTATGAATCTAATTGTAGTTGTTTTATTTTTTCAGCTTGTAGAACGATTCCTTTCGGGGTTTTCGTTCTTTCTTTAGTGTTCATTCATTTTTAAATTACATAATTACATAGTTACATAATTATAATTGTTATAATTCTGTTTTGGTTACAGCTCTCCTTCCGTGAGTGTAAGTGGTTGTGAGGGCACGTGCCTGTTGTGTAATTCTTGTTTCCTTTCCCTCGGGATTCCTCTTCGGAGCCTTCCCGGGGGAATGAATGTGTACTAATGATTTTTGTTTTATTTTTTTACAGTTACCGATCTAGTTCGTTTCTGTAATATGGCAACGGTGTGAGCTGTCTTGTTGAGGCCTGGGGATTCAGCTGTTGCTGCCTCCCCCCTTGTATTTTCGTCAGGGGCGTGTCTCCTTTTACTGGAAGTACTCCCGTGACGACGGACAGCTCTCCAGTTCATTTTAGAACTCTCAGGAGGCTTGCCTCCTTGGGCGGGTAACTTTCCTTCCGCGGGAAGTTTTTCCTGTCCAGGCTTGAGTTTTTCCCCTTTAGGGGGGTTCTTCTCTTGCCTTTTTTTCGTGCGAATATGCTCTTGGTGCTGAGCAGTCACACCTGCAGTTTCGCTCAAGGGGCTGGGCAACTGCAGGAGCTCCTCTTCGGAGGATTGCTCCTTTTAGGTCACTGGCTGACCAGTCTCTTCTACGAAGTGTTTCTCTTCCGTTCGCGAGAGAGTACACTCATAGAGACTCCTCTTCGGAGGATTCTTCTGCTGCTGTTGATGTTGGCCTCCCTCGCCGTAAGGCCCACCGTCCGCCTCGTCGTAAGGGCCTCTCATCTCCCTATAAGGGTGCTAAGAGGCGCCTTTTTGAATCTCTGTTTGCAGCCTACAACTCCTTTTTCTTGATCTTCCGCCTTGGTGCAGATGGACAGCAGCCTGATCTCGTCTTCCGACGGGCAACGGTCTTCCCGACGGACAACGGTCTTCCAACGGACATCAGTCTCCCGACGGACATCAGTCTCCCGACGGACATCAGTCTCCCGACGGACATCAGTCTCCCGACGGACAACGATCCCTTCGGGGCAAAGGGTTGCCTCCCAAGGGGGTTCTTCCCTTGCGTGTCAGGGTTCCCCTGCGCGCCCTTCTGCTGTGTTCTCTCCTGCTCCTGCTCAGTGTTAGCGCACAGGCGCTCTCCTGCTCATCAGCGCTCTCCTGTTCGTCAGCGCTCTCATGATGATCATCCCTGCTGTTCCTGTTGGTTCCTGTTACGCGCCTTGTGCGCCCACGTTCGCCCTCGCGATCTAGAACTTCGGTTCAGGTCTGGGTCAAGGACTCTTCTTCTATGCGCAGGCTTCCACGCGTTGCCTTCTGCTCGTCAGCGATCATCAGCTCGCCAGCGATCACCTGTCTCTCGGCGATCTCCGGATCGCCCGCGTGTGTTACAGCCGGCACGCCAACGTTCTCCAACACTTCTGAAGGAACATGGTTCGCCAGCTACTAGCTCACCTGCGCATGCTGCTCGCCATCGCGCGATCGCCTACCTGCGGATGCTGCTCGCCATCGCGCGATCGCCCACCTGCGGATGCTGCTCGCCATCGCGCGACCGCCCACCTGCGGATGCTGCTCGCCATCGCGCGACCGCCCACCTGCGGATGCTGCTCGCCATCGCGCGACCGCCCACCTGCGGATGCTGCTCGCCATCGCGCGACCGCCCACCTGCGGATGCTGCTCGCCATCGCGCGACCGCCCACCTGCGCATGCTGATCGCCATCGCTCGACCGCCCACCTATCGCCAGCGGTCTTCCTCACCCACGCGGCAGCGCGTTTCTTCGCCATCGCGCTAACGCTTGCGTTCGCCGCCTCGGACTCGCGCTCATTCACCTGCCCACCCTCGCGACCGCTCGCCTGCGCGCCCGCGCGACCGTTCGCCTGCGCGTCCGCACGACCGTTCGCCTGCACGTCCCCACGACCGTTCGCCTGCGCGCCCGCGCGCCCCGCGCGCCCGCGCGCCCCGCGCGACCGTTCGCCTGCTCGCCTGTGCGCCTGCGCGATCATTCGCCTGCGCGCCCACACGCCCACGTGCCTGCACGTCTACGCTCATGCGCGTCCGCGCCCATGCTCTCCAATGTTCGCCCGCGCGCGAACCAACGGTATTCCGTCGCGCGGACGGACGGTGTTCCGTCGCGCGGACGGACGGTGTTCCGTCGCGCGGACGGACGGTGTTCCGTCGCGCGGACGGACGGTGTTCCGTCGCGCGGACGGACGGTGTTCCGTCGCGCGGACGGACGGTGTTCCGTCGCGCGGACGGACGGTGTTCCGTCGCGCGGACGGACGGTGTTCCGTCGCGCGGACGGACGGTGTTCCGTCGCGCGGACCGACGGTGTTCCGTCGCGCGGACCGACGGTGTTCCGTCGCGCGGACCGACGGTGTTCCGTCGCGCGGACCGACGGTGTTCCGTCGCGCGGACCGACGGTGTTCCGTCGCGCGGACCGACGGTGTTCCGTCGCGCGGACCGACGGTGTTCCGTCGCGCGGACCGACGGTGTTCCGTCGCGCGAACCGACACGCACAAACGTCGGCTTAATTCTTGCAGTATCCATTGCTCGTCTATGGGTTATCGCTCGCCGACCACCAGCTCTCGCCCTTCCTACCACGCTCGCCCTCCTTCTGCGCTCCTTCGCTCACCTTCGTTTGCGTTCCTGCGTTACCGCGCATGGGCGCTTCCACGTTCGCCCACGCGCAAATCTTTGAATTACCATCGCTCGAGCTCCAGGGCGATTTCGACCACGATTCCCAATGGGGTTTTCGCAGCATGGCCAGCCTGGCGAGTTCTTCTGGAGCGTATTTCCAGAACACGGCCTCACCCCGTAAACGCAGAGCATGGCACTTGCAAGAATAGGAAGAAACTTCAGGGAGGTCTGAGCAACACTCCTCTTTCCAGAACCTGGGTTAGCCCTTCCCCGTCATTCCCTGGAAGGATTTTTGGCGGGGGGGCTTTCCGTTCGAGATTTCTCCATCGGACAAGGGGTGACTGCTTACCCCTTCCTCTGGGGGCTTACCAGGTCCTTTCCCTCCTCGGTTACGGCCCGAGGTGTGGTTCAAGGAAGCTACAGGAAGATCATGGGTACTTTCCTCCTCTCGAGCTCAGGCACCTTGGCCTTTCGTCGTTAAGTATCTAACTTGCGGACAAGCTCGATGTTGTACCATCTGGACGCGCTGACTGAGGGCTTCCTTTGGGTGTCTCATCTGTGGAGGTCGACGACCTCAGACACCCTTCCATCCTTGAGAAGAGTTTGTTTGTGCCCAAGGACAGAGACTTAGACAGCGGCTGTGCGGAGGAAATCGACTTCCGTTTTCACTCCTCCTAGGCGCTTTCTTCCAGACTCTGCAGGGCTCCAGCGCCCTTTTCATTCAACCACGTCGGCCTAAGTTATCGGCTACGACAACTGGGACAAGGTGTCCAATTGCAGTTTCCTCCTGTCAGGAACAGATGGCACGGGAGGCTACCCCGGGGGGGCATAGTCCTAAAAGGAGCGGCAGAGTTCACGAACTCTGGGATTGCAGGTTTGTCGCTGGGAGGATGCTTAAGGTTACTCATCCGGATGACAGCTTCCCGATGCCCATTCCCGCACAATCTCTGTGATCAGCCAAGGATATCGCGCCTGCCGTCTCTGTCAGCGAATTCAGTGTCTCTGAACCTCTATGCCATAGCGTCGGCAAGAGTTGCCCGGTTGGGCAGAATGATCCATACCTTAGGCGAAGGTCTTCCATAGGATCATCGACGGCTTCACCCCCGGGAAGGATCTGGGAGGGGAGTTCCGTAGTCGACCTCTCAGCCCTGATCAAGTTTGTCGAACAAACTTCGGCCAGCGTAGAACAGCAGTATTGATCAGACTGGTAACGAGGCGACAGGACTCCTTAAATCCTGGTTCGGAAGGACGGGTACTTTCAGTTTCCATTCCATCCATCTTCTAGGGAGCTCGTCAAATTCAGCCTAGACTGCAAGTATTCCTGCTTATGATGCAGTGTGGCTATCCCGCCGTGGCATAGCAGGTTTTTTTCCCCAGAGAACTCTCCCTGCTTTCCTCATGGCCGCTCAGGGGCAGGCTTCCGCCTCCTCTGCTTTTTGGAGGGCTGGTCAACTCCGGTAGGCTCGGGTTCGACCTTCTTCAGCGCCGGGACAAGCTTCCGGATGCTTGCCATGAGTGTGGGTTCATGGTACTTTGCTTGGAGCCTTCTCTTCTTCTGCCTCAACATCTGGAGTATCTGGCCATGATATTGAGTCAACAGCCTTACCACGTTGGAAACCCCGCTTCTCGTCCGTCCAGCGAGGTTAAGCAACGTCGGTTCTGGTCGGTACTTGGATGGGTGACCACCTGGGGACGCCAGATTCTGTTGCCACATCCTCCGAGCCTTCCTTTCAGTTGACTGTGGCAAGACTGAGGAGAGTCGCAGTACCTGTTCTCAGTCAAGCAGAGCTTTCAGCCCTACCTTGGAACGTTTCCTAGTTCTCCTTTCCTCATTGACCCGTCTATAGTCCGAACGGTCGCCTCAGGATAAGTTCCATGTGGGGCGGTCCAAGTTCCGGTGGTTTCAGGCAACGTTTAACCGGACTTCCTGGCCCCTATGGGACCAGCGGAACTATTAGACCTGCAATGGGTGTTGACCTATGGAACCTCTTGATGGTAGTGGATATTCTCGTCCTTTCCCCACATTCTTGATGCTGTTCTCGGACTCGTCAAAGGAAAGGGGGGGGGGGGGCATGTTCCGGTCCAGGCCTATGGTCAAGACCTGAAGGATACCTCTCCATCATTCAGGCAGGCTTAGGGGCCGTAGTCTGGCCCCTCTACAGATCCTACAGCTCCTGCCGAGTCGCCCCGTGCGCGTCGACTTCATGATTCTGGCGTGTTCTAACCAGCAGCGGACGCATTTTCACACCTTCACATCTTGCAGTAGAGATACCGGGATGATTGAGATTATCTCAATACCACCATCGGCTCTCTCATTCCAGGCAGAGGAATGTTCTCTCCGACTATCCGAGCTGAGCCTCGTAGAAAGAGTGTACCTGGGGGTCTTTGACCTTGAGTAACCAGCAAGTCCTGGTCTGGGGGACCTGATCGCGACAGCTTGGAACCTCAAGCTTCCGCTGTTCTTCCCCCCCAGTCTCAGACCCCGAGACTCTGGCAAGATGCATTCCGGTGATGGTGGGACAACTTCGACGCCTGCGTCTTCCCTCCTTTTTGTCTGTGGACAATGGGTCTCAACAAGACCAGGTTGTCTGTCAACCTTTCAATGGGAGAGCTCCACTGGGACTATGCGCAGAACGGTTTCCCCCTGACGGAACTCCCGGGAGAGCTTCTCCCACGGCGCAGACTACTCAAACAACCACACTGCGACATCTCTCCCGAACCGGGGCGTCGCTTCGGCTTCATGCCTGGGGTCACTACGCCTCCTCCTCAAGAAGAGACAACCCGCTACAGTCGCGGTACGGAGGTCGCGTCCTCTGCGATAGTCATCCGCAGGGGTCTTCCAGGCAAAGTGAAGAGTCTTCGGTGGTTGGTGCCGTGGGAGATATACCTCTTCCCTTGAGGCCTCTTCGCCAGCAATAACGGTCATATTGCCTTTCGGCGGGAGGAAACTCCTTTCCGCTCTCGGCAATGAAGCCTGTCGCTCAGCCTTTCCCTGACCTTCAGGCTTAAAGGAATAACTTTTTCCTGCCCGCTGGATCTTTCCTCGCTCATGCGAAGCTACGATCGTCCCTGCCCTAGTCGGAGGAAGACCTCCAACTTGGAGCATGGCTCGGACTTTTAGTCCTTTAAGAGATCTTCTCAAGACCCTTTACGACAGGCCTCGGATTGTATTCCGCCTTGGGTCTCCTGCTCACTCTGGCCACGGCCAGTGTGTAAGCCCTTTCTAAGGAAGAGGGGAAGGCAACATTCAGGTTCGCTCCTGAGTTGTTGGCTAGACTCAGAATCTTGGGGTCCCGGCCCTTCGGTCCAATTCCTTCAAGATTTCGAGTCTCCATTCTGTATCTGATGTCCCAAGACCTTCTCTTTCTTGCCAGTAAAGGAATCGAGAGGTTAGCTTTGGGAACAGCTGCAGTTTGTCCTCAGTTGCAGCCGATTTGGGAGCACAAGGAGGACACGGGGGAGAGTCACCAGTATACCTCTTCAGCCCGGACTCAAGGACATTTATCTCGACCTGTCTCCAGACCCTCCCCCGTCACGTCGCCCTACAGCACGATGTTGGATACATCGCAACATCCCTCGCCTTCGAGTAATACTACTCTGTGACGCAGGTGCTACAAGCTGTAGTCTTGAAGCGTCTAATGACCTTCGCAGCCCGCTTCCTGCAGGGCGTGACCCACAGGAGTCTCGATACGTTTTCTATTGCGCTGTGGTGGCTACACAACAGCTGGTCTAACCTCAGGATCCTTTTTGGACAGGTAGCAGAAGGTTGAGGGCATTGTTATCAGGTTTTAGTCTGCATGAACGAAAGAAGTATGTCTGGCCCTTATTTCTTTCTTCCTCATCCCCTCTACGGTGAAGCAGCATCCTGGTCTCTGCATAGCTGACCTCGAACCTCTGCAGGTAAACCATGCTTCCTTGTGTTCCGAGTATTGAGTCAATACTGTCGCGTCCCCCATACCCTGACGAGGTGGTATTGGGAACGTCCTAACCCAGAGTTCCTTCTGGAACTCCAGGTCAACTGCCTAGGACGGGTCACACTTCTTCCTTCACACACAAGCTTATGTAGACCACACGGTTCCTTGCAGAGCAAGGAACTTGTGAGGTGCAGGGACTCCTTTTCTCGAGTGCGACTCACTCGGATTCTGAGTAAAGCCAAAGCCAGTATGGCTGGGGACTTTCCACCCTACCTAATGGGTAAGTCACCCAATGTAAATAGCGTGGTTTGTACAGTATTTCGGTTACGGAACAAATGACAAATTCGAAGATAATTTGTATTTTTCCTAACCATACAAACCTTAGCTATTTACACATATTTGCCCGCCAGCCCTGTCCCCCAAGACAAGTCCTACCTCTAAGTGAAAGTGAGCATTCATCTGTGTGTGAGGGGGGGGGGGGGGGGGTAGCTAGCTACCACTCCCCTACCCCCCCGCTAACTAGGGCGGGGGTAATACACCCTCGTTAAATTCTAATGGCTCGCCATTTCAGCTGCGCTAAAAGGTAAACCCAATGTAAATAGCTAAGGTTTGTATGGTTAGGAAAAATACAAATTATCTTCGAATTTGTCATTTTGATATTATTGGCTTTCATTGTATCACCAACTTAGCACTATACTTATGGGGAATACAATAGCTTGCAAGATTTGATTAATTTTTCTTTTGAGTATGGATGATTTTAATCCCATGAATTGTTTTGGTATTATAAAGGAAAATTTAATAAAAGTCTAATGAATAGAAATAGCAAAACAAAACTAGTTTGTGAGCTATTCATGTCATATGCTAAGATTGGGTAATCATTTGAATCTGTTACTCATCAAAATAAGCATTAATTTGGTTAATATGGAAGTTTACACACAGTTTTTCACTGGATGTTTTCACTTGCAGGAGCGGCTCTGCCAAATGGTTGATTCATTGCTTGGGTTGAAGATGAATCAGTTACATTTACTCATGCGTGTATCATCGGTAGCCAGTAGTTTACCCTATTCACCCAGGTAAGAGATTCAGCCTGCACAAATAAAGTTTTGTGAGGTGTATAGATATATGAATTTTCTCTGTATTTTGTTGGTAGCCAGTAGCATTATTTTCATTAGAAATAGAAATAAATAAACTTGAATTCTACATTTGGATTATACCACAACTAGTACAGTATTCAAAACCAATGTGGTCATGTTTTTACATTTTTATTTAATTCAATTATAGTCCATAGAACTACAACTGCTGTCTTTGGTTTTCTACCATGCCTTGTTACTTTCATCTTTATTTCTTTACTATTGTCATCTGTTCACCACATCTATCTTTGCCTGTACAAAACTTGGACTGAGCTCAGCCCAATTATATAGTTATTCATGTTCCTATTGAGAATCATTGCTTCTGTTTTCCAGACCATTATTATTAAGGGATAGAATTATGAAATCCTTTTTCCTTCCCCTCCAAACCTTGGGATTAGGTTACTCAGAATAAAAATCATTAAAAAGTAATTCAACCAAGCTATCGTAGATTGTCGTAAAGCAATCCTTGATAAATTTGTTCTTGATTAAATGTGAAAATAAGTGTAAGAAGCATTAAGTGATGTTAAACAGCCATGTGTGGAGAGTACAAGGCACACTGTAAGTGGGATCCATCCTCATACTAGATTCAGGTCATAGATTGGGCATACCAAACCTACTTGACATTTTATTTTAGCTATAAATTTCATTTCTTAATAGCTGTACATACTTCATTATTGCAGAAATGATGCATAGAACTAATTTTATTGTGCAGAGAAAGCATAGTGACTTAACTCAACTTTAGCTTCCTTCCTTTCATGTAGTTTGATGATAGATCTGTTATTCCTTTTCCTAAGGAAAAGGTTTCACACCTTTCAACTCCTAGCAACTCTGCTGCCCTCTTTTTCATTCAATCTGTAGCTTACATAGTACAGTACTAAAGTCTATGTAGTCATCATTGTACCTCTCTATTTTCCTAATGAAAAATTACCGATAAATGTACTGCAATATGTTACCATATGACATGCCTTGTTCTGTAACTGCTAATTACTCTCATCTTGGAAACACATGAGTTCTTTTTTCCCCCAAAGAGGATCACTAAGATAACTTTCTATCTACAGTACTCCTACATGAATACAAACTGTCGTCTCAAAAATTTTTGCTGTTTTGATTTTCTCTTTCCATAATAAATAGATATGTGTAATGACATACAGCTGAGTCCAGGTATACCTGTTGAAAATTGTGGCAGATTTATGTCCACACCTGCCATGGATCCTTATCATCTACGTGTTTTTTGCAGGGGAATGACTTCACAGTCATCCACTTGTGATGAGTGCAAGTTGTGGCTGCCTCTGAAGAAAGTTTATAGCTCCTTATTTCAGTGTTTCTTGACCTGCTAGGTCTCCCTTGTGATCTTCTTGGACTGGGTCCTCTAGGGAAATTAGTGGGAGGAGGAAACCTTAGCTTATTTATACAATGATGGCGTTACATAGTTACCTGCTGAAATTGCTGAAGCTCTGGCCTTGGTCTCAGAGATGAAAATAATGAAGTGCGGGCATGAGCTCATTTGAGACAGTTCTCTTTGGTTCTATAGTCTGCTCCTGGAGGCTGAAAAAGTTGACAGTAGCTGGAGACCAGTCATTGACTTCTCACTGCTGAACATGTTTGTTCATCAAACTCTGTTCAGCATGGAGACGGCAAATACTGTGCTGTCTACCATCAGAGAGAGACTTCATGCCTTCATTGGATCAAGACATGTATTTCCAAATACCCATCCATCAGTCCTACAGAACGTACTTGAGTGAAAAATGAGGAAAAGGCAAGTCTCGCACTCAGGCATGAGATGACATACCTAGTCTTTCTGATAGGCACGGCAGCAGCGGGTGTCTTTGCATTAGACATTCGTATTAGCAGGCACAGAGAGGTAGTCCTACCATTCTTGTTCAAGCAGGAATTCCTGGCTTGGCTGTGGCAATGTCTTCTGAGACATCTTTATTTGTTGAAGAAACTCTTTCTACATGAGCATCTCCACCAGCAATGGCGTTAGTGGTGTCTGAAGTATTACTGGTCAGTAGCCAGTGATTTCCCATCCCGTCGGGTTCCAGTGGAGCAGGCGGTATGGAATAATTGTTCCTGGTGGCTGAGCAACAAAAACCTTACTATCGGAGCTCTACTCAGCTCCCCACCTCTAGAGATACATTTGTTCTTGGCTGTATCCAAGGAGGGGTGGGCTCACACCTTGGAGAATAATGTCATTTCAGGGGTGTGGTCTCCATAAGGAAAGCACCTGTATATCGCTCAAGCTTTCCAATAGAATTTAATATGGTACATGTACTTTTTTCTGGTGAGCAACAACACTACTGCTGTAGTGTACATCTGGGCCATGAATATTGCTGTAGAGTAGTCAGTCAGGTTCATTCAAGGCAAGAGTAATATACCATCAGACATGCTTAGTCGCCACACAGCTGAACAGGAAATTCCTGGTATTCTACTCCCATTGTCAATCTGGATTTATACACCTTTCCTCCCGACAATTTGTACTCACCCCTTTTCCTCTCTTTTGTCTGATTTGTCGATTAATCATTATTGTTTACAATATGAGGTCTTAGAATGACCCAGATAGCTCTTCAGAAGTACCATCTCTCATTAGAGTCAATTGCACTTCACGGGTAAAGACTATCCATCATTTCCTCCAAGGAAGAAGTATTTTTGGAAGGCAGTGCACATGAGTTGTCTGGATACCCGTGAAATTCTCTGCAACTGTCTACCAGGGAAAGTGGGCTATATTCTGCGATTGGTGTCGTTGAAGGGATAATTCTGTAATTGTAGTCTCTGCAGTTTTGTGATTTTCTAGTCTTTCTTCGCCAAGAAAAGCCGCTGTCAGTCTCAGCCTTGTGTTAGGTCTTCAGACTGAAGAGCTAAGATATTTCCTACTCATTAGAATTGTCTGTGCTAGTGAGGAGTTTTGAACAGTCTTGTCTATCCCAGGACCTCAGATCTGCATAGTGGGATATGACGTGTTCGTAGGTTTCTTATGCGTGCCCCATACGATCTTTCGAAACAGGCATCAAATAGTGATTTAATTCTTGAGAGTTCTTGCTAGCCATAGGTTTAGCAAAGGGTGTTAGGGAGCTTCATGAAATCTATATTACAAGTTATTCTGAAGGATGGAAGATGTCCTTTACTTTTGCTCCAGAGTTCATAGGCAAGACCCAAAAGTCATGCCATCCACAGTACATGGTTCAAGTTCTTATCCATCTCTTCTCTTTAGGAGGCATCAAGAGCGAATCATGAAGATATGCTACTGTTGTTTAAGGTCTCTATAGCACTACTAAGAGGACTTTCCTCTTCAGGCCTGAGCACCAAAGACTTTATCATCACCAGTAGTAGCCAGAGTAATGTATCCAAGAACACTGTTTTGTTTGGGCTTTGTGAGTTGGAGCTCCATCTCAGGCAAGGGCTCATGAAGTCAGGGTGTCGACTCCACCCTAGCATTTAGGAAGAACCTATGTGTGGCTTATGTGTTAGAGGCAGGAGTCTGGATAGGCCCAGACAATCTTTACCTCCCACTACTTGCAGGACTATATCCACAAGTATTTGGATACTTTTACCTTTGGTCTTGAATCACTTAATCTCTCTTGTGATTATCACTCTTGGGTCAGTTGTGCAGCAGGTTGTGTAGCCAGCCTAACTCCCTCAATGGCAAGGGGTATCTAGTTTGTTAGCTGTTTTGACATAAGCCAAAAATGGAAGGTAGAATAACTGGCCTTTTACTTTTCTTTCCACCTCCTGTCTTTGGGGTGCAGTAGTTGTGGCTATTATTATTTGGATGTACCTTCTGATGCAGGGGAGCTTCATAACCGAGCAACCTTTTTCAGACCGGATTTGTTATGCATCTCCCCCATCCTCTTAAACAGGGGTTAAGATGAATAAGATGTAATTAAATCCATGATTTATAGTGACTGCGTATACATTCAAATAGCATATTCCCTATGAGGATATACTTTCTCCTATGACTGAGTATCATTTATTCCTAGTACAAACCTAATTTGACACCTTTGGCATTCCTGTTCACAGACTGTTAAGAGGTTAGTGAAGTCATCACCTTTGTTCCTGTAGATTTGGATTGAATTGGATTATAAAATTTAGGCCTTAATCCACGCACTGGGGCATCAAAGGCCATTCAACACTATTATGTTCCTCTAGAGGACCTGGTTCTCTGACTACTCTGGGAAAGTTGATTTAGCCAGAATTTTTGGTTCATAGGATCTTCCTCCCTCCAAAAGATGAGTGTCCTATTAAAGGACAGTTTTAAAGTAATTTGTATGTTTCTTAACTATACAAACCTGACTCCTTCAGGTTACATTTCATACCTCAATCACCCCAGAAATCCCATTCCCAGAGGTCAAAAATGCTAATCAGGCTGAGTGACAGGTGGGTTGGGAATTTCCCAACACCTTTCAATAGTTGTAACTACCTTGGTAAATTTTAATGGTCATTCCAGCTTTGCTAAAGTCATACTCCCATCAAAGGACTCAATTATGTCTAGTTAGGAAAAATGCAAATGACTTTTAAAATTATTGATTTTTCTGACACTTTCTTATCATTGTGTACTCACCACCTTAAGCGTATAGTGTGAAAACCTATCATGTATTAATCAATATGAAATTTGTATGGCACAACTGACTGGATATCTAAACGTATCCAAGCCCTGCCTGGCAGATCCTCTTCTTGGAAAGTGAGAAGCTTATGGCATTGTCTTTAGCTTTTCCAAGGCTCTTGACTGTGTGTAGCAGAAGTATTTTTTTTTTAGCCAAAATCTGTACTTAGAATCTATTATTCTTTTATAATCTGAATTTGGTTTCTTCTCTGATCATTTTGTTATAAAGGTGTTGCAGCTGCCTGTTTTCTTGTCTGCAGCGTGCCTCTTATGGATCTACTGTTCTTTACCCTTTGTCTCCATTAGTGATATTCTATAGACTCTCACTAATTATAATTTTTCACTATCTTTTCCTAATTATAGTTAACCCTTTTACCCCCAGGCTATTTGGAAATTTCCAACCCTTAACCCCCAAGGGTTATTTTTTATTCAAGCACATTTTGCAGTATATATTTTTCAAATTGCTCCAACAGCCTTAGTTTTTGTCATAGAGAGGTCAGGTTGGTCTCAATCTCTTGGAAAATGCCTGAATTTTCTCAAAAAATTATCAAAGAAATAAAAAAAAAAAATTCCAAATAGCATTTTTTTGCAGGGACGTACCGGTACGTCCATGGGGGTAAAGGGATGTGTTTTGTGAAACGTACCAGTACGTCCTTTTGGGGGTAAAAGGGTTAACAGTGAACCATGTGAAAAACATGTACTGTCCTCTTTACCAGCAAGTCAGAGTTTTTCATAAAACTCCATGTTCTACACAGGAGAAAAGAAGCTGATAGGGGTTATTCAACATTTGAATATTATTTGGATTGAAATTTAGAGAGTAACTGGGTTATAGGTATTTTCTCTCATAGTATATACATGATATTGTAATGATTTCCCCTTGTTTTAATGCTTGTTTTTCTTTTCTTTTCACAGTGAAGTTGTTTCATTGGATAGATATTGCTGTGATCGAGGAATAACCTTAGTGCCTGCATTTGATGTAGAAGATAGTGTTCCTACAGCCCAACTCAGTGCTCTTACTGGGACCATAAAATCAACGCTTACACATTTTCCTTCAGCCAGGTATTTCACTTGATTGGAGTATTATTAACCTTTGCAATAATCTGAAACATTTTCATATTCAATACTGTGTAACCATGTACACTTACTTTTGAACCTTGCTGGTCAAATTTAATTTGTTTTAGGAGGCCATTATTTTTCCTAAAGGAGGTTATGTAAATGGGTTAATCTATTCCAGTCCCCCCTAAAATCACTCTTTTATAAAACATTTTTACCAAAAGTTTAAAACATCATGAATAAAATAGATCAGAAACAAGCATACCACTCTTCTCAATTCTACTGTGGCTCCAAGGTTTAAATTTTCTTCATTTATCATTCAGCATTATAGTTTTATTAATATATACAGACACCATACCCAAAAGCAAGATCATTAGGAATTAAGAAAAAAATATTTAGGTTTTGTGAGTTTGTAATTAGAATACACAAGGTTGCCGCTACTCTGGCTCCTCTTGTTATAAAATAGGAATGGTAGAGCTTTTAGCAAGTTATAATTGTACTGTAATTTGACTGATGTAAATTCATTTGATATCCCAGTAAAATCTGTTAAAAAAACTTTGTTCTAACACCAATAAGTTCAAACTGAGACATATTCAATCTCTGGGGTTTCAGTATAAGGTGGAAAGAGTTGCCATGCTATTTCTTTTTTATTAATGAGAGATATGAGAGTATAACTTCCTTGTTTGTGGATATTGCATTCAGAGCCCTTCTCGCGTACACACATAATATGCAATCCCAAAACTCTACAAATAGAGAAAAAAAAAAAAAATCTCAAATGTAGCAGTATCAGCCAAAATCTGCTGAATCCCTAGTCAGGCTGGGAGTAACGAAGAGAAGAAAACTCTCCTTATGTTCTTTCATTTTTTGATGTCGGCTAACACCCAGAAGTGGGGGAAGTGCCATGGTAGAAAGATAGATAGGTAGAAAAGACTGTGAAGGAAATTTATATAAAATTTTACCCGGTAAATTGGTCTATACAAAATCAGAATCAAATATAATTAATAGATACAATATAGAGTTGCGGAAATACTGTTAAAATGGATTAAGGATGATTAGGAAAAAAAAGGAGAAATAATGATAATTCAGAATAAGGCATGGAATAAAGGTATAAGAAATAAACTAGACTGAAATAAACAGTAATGCCTGAATAACAGAAATGAAAAGGAAATAGAACAGAGAGAATGGGAGAAACGGTTGAGACTTTTTGGCCAATACTTCCATTACTTGAAACAGCAGCCTACACTACTGAGCGGTGATGTAATGGTACACAGTTTAAAAGTTTTGCCCGTTGGTTTCATAAATTTTCAAAAGTGGTAAGTTATCTTTTCAACATTTATAAAGCAAACCTCCTTGTGTAAAAGGGTAGCAGGTGCTTTTTTAAAACTGATATTTATTGTGCTTTCAGGGTGAAAGTAAAAAAAGTTGAAACGCAATTTGTAGATGATTGTATATCCTGGAAGTTCTTTGGTTATGCAAAAAGTACAGGAATATATATTCTAGATTTGATTGTTTATGAAATATGAAATTTCTATCATATGTTAATATATATTAAGATCATACAGTATTCTAGATTTTAGATTATGTTTATGAAATCTGAAGTTTTTATAATTGTAGTATGTAGTTTATTAGAAAGAAATTGAGATGTGCGGGAGACTAAATTAATAAGTACTGTATATATAACTGTTGTGTACAATCAGGAAAAATCAACATTAAAGAGGTAGCAAGTCTCAGAATTTTTAAAAATAAGGTTATATATAAATAATGATATTTCCTACATTTTTATTTTATTTTATAGTGGATTGTTTTTATATCATTTCTAATAGCAGGTTTCATTGATATTTTCAGATTTGTCCATTTGGGTCCAAGATTGACTGCATTGTTAGCTGATGCTAGTCTCAGTTCTAGAACATTGGGAAGCAGCCCTTGGGCTCAGTTGGGCCTTTCTTCTTCAGCTGTGCTATTAGTGTGTGCTAATGTGTTTCATAATAAAAGCCAACAATTGGCTGCCCTTCCACCTACAACCATATTGGTTGAATATGGCTTTCAGGTAAGTTTTCTTGTTACTGATTCATGTAAATGGCAATTTATTAGACTTGTAGGTCTTTGGTCATCAGAATGGTAATTGAATAAGTTACAATAATCTCAGTACAGGCATTGATGGTTTCTGAACTCTGTGTCAGTTGCTCACCTGATAATTCATCAACTATTCTTGATTTCGTGTATGAAATGTCATTCTGTATCTTTTGAGAGTCAGGAGGTTAACTTGGATAAATTCAATTAAAAGTACGAGGATATGTAGTTGTTTTCCAGATAAGCCACAAATGTGTGCCAGGTTTATGGACAAACTTCTCATTGATCTTATCATCTTTGTGCCTTTTGTTGGCTCATGACTTCACAGTCACATGTAGGTCCTCCTTGTTTATTGCTGGTATTCTATCAGTGGGAGCTTTTTTTTTATTGCCGTTGGTTTCCAATGTCGTCGCCAAGAGAAGCACCTCTTTGTTGCAGCTGGGAAAGGCTATTGCTCATTTTTAAACAGTGTTTCAATTGAGGAACATGGATCTTTGTTCCTCATGGGAATTGTGTATGCTAATGAAGAGCTTCAAGCAGTTATGCCCAGTCTCATCAAGTCTTTTAAGAGTTCTCCATGCAACCATTTCAGATAAGTATCAGGTAAAGCTCCGACTCTGTAGATAGTCTTTCGGTTAACTTTAGTTTCTACAAGTGAGTTGGTGAGCTTTTGATATCTTGTATGTCACAAGTTGTTCCAAAGGAAGGAAGTTTTCCTTAGTTTGTTCCTGAGTGTGTAACCACAACCCAACTGCCCATGGTACCAGGTTTGGGCCAATCTCTCTCTCTTCTGGGCAGGTGTCCAAAGGGCATTAGAATGACTGGGTTCTCTGTTTTGCAGAGGCTCTACAGCACTATATTGAGAGGACTCTGCACTTCAGGCCTAGACTCCAAAGACTTCTTTAAATATTGGCAGGATAAAGTAGAAAGATATGCCAAGAACACCATTTCTATCAAGCTTCATGAGAACATTAGTTGTTCCTATACTTCAACCAGTGTAGGGGTTGAAGGTTAAACTCGGGCAAGGGTTCACAATAGTAAAGATATCGGGTCCTCTTTGGCGCCCATGAAGAACCTGTCCGAGGCTCAGGTATTAAAACAGAAGTCTGTTATCACAGATTTCCTTTACCTCACATTACCTACAAGAGTATTCCCATAGATTCTTGAGTACCTTTACTATTATTCCTATGGTTGCTGCTCAGCGAGTTATGGAACCAGCCTAACTCTTTCCCGTGACAAGATGCATTTAATCTAAGATAGAAGTTTTTGTAATAAGCCTAGAATGAAAGGTAGATTAAGTGGAGTTCTACCATTCTTTCTTCCTCCTCTCGGGGTGCAGCAGGCAGCCGATCGGGACTACAGTTTACCCCAAAGGCAAAGTAAAGTCCTTCAAAAAGAAGGCAGTCATGCTTACTCCATACAAATGGGAAAAAAAACATTTTAATAGAAATCATAGCCGCTATGATCTGGCCTGGGTGGCAAATGTAGTTGAGCTTTATAACTTAGCAAACTTTCTTCTCAGACAAAATTTGTTTAGAAGTATCTTCCCTCCAACCCCCCCCCCCCCCCCCCAGCTCAGGGCAAAGACATACATAATGTATTGAAAACCATTTCTTAATGCATATACTGTACTTTTAAGTAATTTGTATTTTTCCTAACTATACAAACCTGAGTGGTTCAAGTTACACTTCCCATCTCAATCATCCTGCAAGTCTAAGGCCCAAGGTCAAAAGTCAGTGTTGAGCTGATTGATAGGTGGGCAGAGTTTACCTGCTACATGTCAGTAGTTATGATTGTTATATTTTTAAATGTTCTAGCTTCTCTGAAGGTACACTCCTAAAAAAGGACTCGGGTTTGTAGTTAGGAAAAAAACATTCTATAAAATCATGTCACATAGATTACTTTGAAGAGGATACCTATGATTTATTTGTATTTTAGAAGTGTATCATTTGTGAAAGGGAGTAGTTATGTTATCAGATCTTTTCCAGAATATTTTTTCTATGTACAGTGAACCCTCGTTTATCGCGGTAGATAGGTTCCAGTCGCGGCCGCGACAGGTGAAAATCCGCGAAGTAGTGACACCATATTTACCTATTTATTCAACATGTATATTCAGACTTTTAAAACCTTCCCTTGTACGTAGTACTGTTAACAAACTACCCTTTAATGTACAGAACACTTAATGCATGTACTACAGTACCCTAAACTAAAACAGGCACAAATATTAAAGGTGATTTTATATCATGCATTTCCTAAACATGCTAAAAAGCACGATAAAAAATGGCAACCAATGTTTTGTTTACATTTATCTCTGATCATAATGTAGAAACAAACTGGAGGTAGAGCTTTGCTTATTACCCAGACATTTTTCAATATTAATCTTACCCGATAATCATGTAGCTGTCAACTCTGTTGCCGACAGAAATCTACGGTCGGGATACGCCAGCGATCGCTATACAGGTGGGGGTGAACACCACAGCGCCATCTGTGGTCAGGTACTCCAGTACTTCTTGTCAACACCACCTCAATTTTTCCTCTGTCGTGCCTCCGGCTAGACCTACATGGATACGCTGTTGATTCTGGAGTTATTGCTCACGATTTGGTGATGTATTTGCTCTAGAGTTTAGCCTTCGCTATTCAGGAAGCTATATCATTAGCTTAGCAAGTTTTTGGAATTAATTTGATTTAATTTTTTATTTAATTTTGGTACGAAGAGAGTATGAACTCTCTTTCACTTTTAAATGGCCGACCCTTCCCTTAGACGGAAGTGTTGGTGTCGAAGAGAGTATAGACTCTCTTAATTTTGCTTAACAAAGTTATAGATTTATTTTATATCTCTCCGCCTTTTATAGGCCTCTTTGATTAACTTCCTTTTATTATAAACTTATTAAAATTAATTTTTATATTTGTTTATATTCGACCTTTCCTAATAGTAGGCGGTCTTTTCTTGGAACCGAAGTTAATTAACATTGAGCCCGTCATTTCGTTTTTACCTGTTAACATATTATGCTATTTTAATGTTTTTGAAAGAATTTCTTTGATAGTCTTGTACTGTTTTCAAAGTTGAACTAACGTTTTGTTTTGTCTCTGCAGTTGTTGACGTTCAGAACGTTCAACTTGCGCTCTATCGTTACGATAGAGAGAGAGTCTATCACGGTGTCACGTTGCAGTAAGAGTAAACCGATTCTAGCGTTTTGTTCATTCTTTCTTAGCTTAAATGGTTTTAATTCTAATAAAGGAACTTTTTATTTGGGAAATCTTTCAGTTTTTTTCCTTTAACAATAATATGTTTTAACGATATATATAATTGGGCTCTTCTCTCAGGTGCTAAGTCAAGAGAGAGAGAGAGAGAGAGAGATAGAGACGGAGGGAGAGAGAGGAGGATAAACGTTTCGTTCAAGCGGGTAACGTTGTTATCGTTTTTGCTCTTCTCCCTAGTCTCTTTAGGGGAAGAAGGTAAACGTTTCTAGAGTTTTATTCTTGTTCTCAGGCTTTATGCGGTGAGAGATTTTAAACGTAGTTTATTTGATCTAGTGTTTAGTCTCTTTTCCAGCCACTGAATTATTTATCTTTCATTATGTTTTTCTGTTACATTGTAATACTGTTTTCGCAATTACTAACTTTTAATGAAGGATAGAATTGCGTGTTTCAGGTACAAACCACTTAAAGTTTCGAGTTCAGTGAAATAAGTGCAAACAGAAAATCAAAAGTGATAAAGTGATAAGCGCAAAGTGTTACAGTGTTGCGTTCGAGGGTTCGTCTGTTCGTGCCAGTTGTTCGCCTAGTCTGGGACCTCTTACAAGCTCCCAAGCCCAGGGGAGAAGTAATGTCGAAGGACTTATGGGTTCAGCAGGCCTTGATCGACGAACAGACGTTTCCCTCCGTGGTTTCGGGTGTTACCAACTCACGTAGCCGACGTGATCACCCCACCCACACAAAGACGAGAGAGCCCTTTTATTCCTCGTCTGCGGAAGAGGTTTCTCGCAGAAACCATGGACCAAATCTTGCAGCTTTTAAGTGCAAGTCGGTCCCTTCCGCGCAAGTCCAACTCCTAGGTGGTGCCATTAGCACTGGGTCAGTTCGGACTTGCTGCAGTACGACAACTGCACACCTCCCAGAGAGGCAAGGTGGTATCGCAACAGACAGTAACTCCGTCTGTTGCCGCACCAGCTGTTTTAGACCCTCAGTTTCAACGGACAGTAGCTCCGTTTGTTGTTGTCTTTCTTAAACTCTAGAGGTCTATGCTGCTGACAATGCAGTCTCAGCTTGCGGTGTTGATGCAGGAGTTTCAGGCAGAGAAGGTTAGCACACCTCCTCCTGCGAGCGCTCATGAGGCAGCCGCCTCAACTCCACCTCTGCGCAGTCCACCCTGCCAGACGTATGATGTTGAGGTTCCTCAACCTACCTCCACGCGTGAGCTGCCGCATTGGGAGTTGCCAGATACCAGCGCTGTGCAGCAACCTCCACTTTCCTTGAGGCAGGAGCCTCTTGCTATGCGGCAACCTCCTCAACACTTGAGGCAGGAGCCTTATGCTTTGCAGCAACCTCCTCTACCCTTGAGGCAGGAGCTTCATGTGTTGCGACAACCTCCTCCATCCTCGAGGCAGCAACCTCTTGCGTTGCGGCAACCTCCACCATCCTTGAGGCAGCAACCTCAACTCTTGCGGCAGCCACCTCCACTCTTGAGGCAAGAACCTCAACTCTTGAGGCAAGAGCCTCAACTCTTGAGGAACCTCATGCTATGAGGCAGCCGCCTCAACGCATGCAGCAACCGCATTCTTCACAGCATGAGCCTCTCTCTGCGCAGCTACCTCCTCAACCCTTGAGGCAGGAACCTCTCAGGAGCCTCATGCTATGCGGCATCCTCCTCAAACCATGAGGCAGGAGCCTCATGCTATGCGGCATCCTCCTCAACCCATGAGGCAGGAGCCTCATGCTATGCGACATCCTCCTCTACCCATGAGGCAGCCTCATGCTATGCGGCATCCTCCTCAACCCATGAGGCAGGAGCCTCATGCTATGCGGCATCCTCCTCAACCCATGAGGCAGGAGTCTCATGCTATGAGGAGCCTCATGCTATGCGGCATCCTCCTCAAACCATGAGGCAGGAGCCTCATTCTATGCGGCAACCGCCTCAACCCATGAGGCAGGAGCCTCATACTATGCGGCATAAGCCTCATCCCTTGCAGCTTGAGCCTCATCCCATGCAGCATGAGTCTCATACCATGCAGCATGAGCCTCATCCCATGCAGCATGAGCCTCATCCCATGCAGCATAAGCCGCACGCCATGCAACATGCTCTGCTTACCTTACAGCATGCTCTACATACAGCATGCTCTGCATACAGCATGCTCTGCATACCTTACCGCATGCTTCTCAGTCACACATCTTTGGTTGTTGCCAACTCACTAGACTGTCAAGCAGTTTCATAACGTTGCCTTCTAGTCTGCTGCTTTTGCACCAGTGAAACCCTCACTGAGAGAACTTAGCTTTTCTCGGATATGGTTCCTGTAGATGAGAAATGCTATTCTCCCTCCTTCTGATTTTCCCTTGAGGACTCTGTCATTTGGAGAGGAGCCTTTAGCTGCTTAGCCTCCTATGGACTTTTATTTAAGCATAGCATGCTTCCAGGGAGGGTAATGGTTCCACTTCAGTCGCTAACCCCGTCTGTTACCACACCTGCTCCCATAGACCTTGAGCTGTGTTGCAAGACATGCAGTCCAAGCTTAGTCCTTGTTAGAGGATTTTTTGTTTACGGAGTCAGTGTGTCACTGGGAAGACGTTCAACAACCAGCAGAAGTGACTTGTTGTGACGCAGTGCGGCAACCTCAGCAACCCGATAAGGAGTTGTCTGTACGACCCAGACAGTCTAGACAGCTTCGGGTTGTCACTGTACTTCCTCGCTTCCCCATGGTTGACAGTTCACAGACTGTGCAGCAGTACCATGATCTTGTGTCCGGCTCCGTCAGACGACTAGCTTTTAACCCTTTTACCCCCAAAGGACGTACTGGTACGTTTCACAAAACTCATCCCTTTACCCCCATGGACGTACCGGTACGTCCTTGCAAAAAAATGCTATAAAAATTTTTTTTTTCATATTTTTGATAATTTTTTGAGAAAATTCAGGCATTTTCCAAGAAAATGAGACCAACCCGACCTCTCTATGACAAAAATTAAGGCTGTTAGAGCAATTTAAAGAAAATATACTGCAAAATGTGCTGGGGAAAAAATTACCCCTTGGGGGTTAAGGGTTGGAAATTTCCAAAGAGCCTGGGGGTAAAAGGGTTAAGAGCTCCCACAAGTCGTCGCTGTCTGGAGATTCTCAGATGGACTATGGATCTGACCAAGGAACTGGGCCTCCTGGTCAATTTTGAGGAGTCCCAGCTCGTCCCATCCCAGACCATTGTCTACCTGGGTATGGATCTTCAGAGTCGAGCTTTTCGGGCTTTTCCGTCGGCCCCAAAGATATACTAAGCCCTAGATTGCATCCAGAGCATGCTGAGAAGGAACCGATGCTCAGTCAGGTAGTGGATGAGTCTAACAGGGACACTTTCATCGCTGGCCCTGTTCATCGAGTTAGGGAGACCCCACCTCCCCCCCTTCAGTATCATCTAGCGGCTCACTGGATAAAGGACATGACGCTAGAGACGATCTCAGTTCCTGTTTCCGAAGAGAGGAGGTCTACTCTCACGTGGTGAAAGAACAGCTTTCTTCTCAAGGAAGTCTACCTTTGGCTGTTCAGAAACCCGACCGCCGTCTCTTCTCTGACGCATCAGACACGGGCTGGGGTGCGACTTTGGACGGGAACATGGAATCAGGAGCTAAGGACACTTCACATCTATTGCAAGGAGCTGTTGGCGGTTCATCTGGCCTTGATAAACTTCAAGCCCCTCCAGCTTAACAAGGTGGTGGAGGTGGACTCTGACAACACCACAGCCTTGGCTTACATCTCCAAGCAGGGAGGGACTCATTCGTGGAAGTTGTTCTAGATCGCAAGGGACCTCCTCATCTGGTTAAAAGATCGAAAGCTCACGCTGGTAACGAGGTTCATTCAGGGCGATATGAATGTCATGGCAGATCGCCTTAGCCGGAAGGGTCAGGTCATCCCCACAGAGTGGACCCTTCACAAGAATGTTTGCAGCAGACTTTGGGCCCTGTAGGGTCAGCCAACCATAGATCTGTTCGCTACCTCGATAACCTAGAGGCTCCCGTTGTATTGTTCTCCGATTCCAGACCCAGCAGCAGTTCACGTGGATGCTTTTCTGCTGGATTGGTCCCATCTCGACCTGTATGCATTCCCGCCGTTCAAGATTGTCAACAGGGTACTTCAGAAGTTCGCCTCTCGTAAAGGGACACGGCTGACGTTGGTTGGCTCCGCTCTGGCCCGCGAGAGAATGGTTCATAGAGGTACTGCAATGGCTGGTCGACATTCCCAGGACTCTTCCTCTAGGAGTGGACCTTCTACGTCTACCTCACGTAAAGAAGGTACATCCAAACCTCCATGCGCTTCGTCTGACTGCCTTCAGACTTTCGAAAGACTCTCAAGAGCTAGGGGCTTTTCGAAGGAGGCAGCCAGAGCGATTGCCAGAGCAAGGAGGACATCCACTCTCAGAGTCTATCAGTCTAAAGGGGAAGTCTTCCGAAGCTGGTACAAGGCCAATGCAGTTTCCTCATCCAGTACCACTGTAACCCAGATTGCTGACTTCCTGTTACATCTAAGGAACGTAAGATCCCTTTCAGCTCCTACGATTAAGGGTTACAGAAGTATGTTGGCAGCGGTTTTCCGCCACAGAGGCTTGGATCTTTCCACCAACAAAGATCTACAGGACCTCCTTAGGTCTTTTAAGACCTCAAAGGAACGTCGGTTGTCCACTCCAGGCTGGAATCTAGACGTGGTCCTAAGGTTCCTTATGTCATCAAGATTTGAACCTCTCCAATCAGCCTCTTTTAAGGACCTCACATTAAAAACTCTTTTCCTCGTGTGCTTGACAACAGCTAAAAGAGTAAGTGAGATCCACGCCTTCAGCAGGAACATAGTTTTCGCATCTGAAACGGCTACATGTTCCTTGCAGCTCGGTTTTTTGCTGAAACGAGCTTCCTTCACGTCCTTGGCCTAAGTCGTTCGAGATCCCAAGCCTGTCCAACTTGGTGGGGGACGAACTGGAGAGAGTACTTTGCCCAGTTAGAGCTCTTAGGTACTATCTAAAAAGGTCATAACCTTTACGAGGACAATCAGAAGCCTTATGGTGTGCTATCAAGAAGCCTTCTCTTCCAAGGTCTAAGAACTCAGTTTCTTACCTATTCAGGCTCCTGATTAGGGAAGCACATTCTCATCTGAAGGAAGAAGACCTTGCTTTGCTGAAGGTAAGGACACATGAAGTGAGAGCTGTGGCTACTTCAGTGGCCCTCAAACAGAACCGTTCTCTGCAGAGTGTTATGGATGCAACCTATTGGAGAAGCAAGTCAGTGTTCGCATCATTCTATCTCAAAGATGTCCAGTCTCTTTACGAGAACTGCTACACCCTGGGACCATTCGTAGCAACGAATGCAGTAGTAGGCGGGGGCTCAGCCACTACATTCCCATAATCCCATAACCTTTTTAACCTTTCTCTTGAATACTTTTTATGGGTTGTACGGTCGGCTAAGAAGCCTTCCACATCCTTGTTGATTTGGCGGGTGGTCAATTCTTTCTTGAGAAGCGCCGAGGTTAAAGGTTGTGATGAGGTTCTTTAGTATGGGTTGCAGCCCTTTATACTTCAGCACCTAAGAGTCGTTCAGCATCCTAAGAGGACCGCTACGCTCAGTAAGAAAGACGTACTTAATAAAGGCAGAGTAATGGTTCAAGTCGTCTTCCTTACCAGGTACTTATTTATTTTATGTTATTTTTGAATAACTAATAAAATAAAATACGGGATACTTAGCTTCTTTGTTAACATGTATGCTGGTCTCCACCCACCACCCTGGGTGTGAATCAGCTACATGATTATCGGGTAAGATTAATATTGAAAAATGTTATTTTCATTAGTAAAATAAATTTTTGAATATACTTACCCGATAATCATGATTTAATTGACCCACCCTTCCTCCCCATTGAGAACCAGTGGACCGAGGAAAAAATTGAGGTGGTGTTGACAAGAAGTACTGGAGTACCTGACCACAGATGGCGCTGTGGTGTTCACCTCCACCTGTATAGCGATCGCTGGCGTATCCCGACCGTAGATTTCTGTCGGCAACAGAGTTGACAGCTACATGATTATCGGGTAAGTATATTCAAAAATTTATTTTACTAATGAAAATAACATATTTCCCATACTTTTCCCTTAGAACTACATCACATCTTCCTACTTTAGATATATAGATATATATATATATATATATATATATATATATATATATATATATATGTGTGTGTGTGTGTGTGTATATATATATATATATATATTTATATGTATACACATATACATACCTACATATATACATAAATACATGCATACATATATATATATATATATATATATATATATATATATATATATATATATATATATATATATGGGTTATGGAAAAAATCCGCGAAGTGGTGAATCCGCGATGGTCGAACCGCGAAGTAGCGAGGGTTCACTGTAATTGAGAAGTTGTATGGAATGCAGTTGGGTAAATCTTAATCAAGATTCTTTTTTTCAGTAGCTACCATGATTCATGGAAAATATACTGTACAATTTTTGAAGTTTTCTGAAGAAGTGAACTTCCATTGTGTCTTTTAAGGTTATGGTGGTGGAAGGGTATATTTCTTGATGCATTGCTATAAAATACAGTACTTGTGTATTCTATTATCATTTAATATAATGGATTTCTAGTGTCTTATTATTAATTTCTTTCTATGGTATTCTTTGTTTTGATAAAATCTATCAGAACATTTTCTGTTACCAAATATTTTAGCTTGTAAGCTTCTGTAAAAATGCATTTAGATTTCCGTACCATTTATTTTAATGAAAATATTTGTAGACTCTCTCCTAGAGTTTTTCTTGAAACAGGTGATTTCCTGTAAATGTAGGTAGCTTAGTTCCTTTTTGGCTTTACAGGCTGATTATGACTTCTCCAGTAGCTTAGTTCCTTTTTGGCTTTACAGGCTGATTATGACTTCTCCAGAGGAGTTCAGCTTGCTGTAGAGACTGGTAGAGCTTTGACCATGTGTCCAGGGACGGCTGCTTGGAGTAGTTTAAGTGGGTAGGTATTGAAATTGTATGATCTTAATATCAGAGTTATTTATTTACAGTAGTTCCAATCTACTATGCTTAGTATTGTATTATTTTATAGATTCATGCATTATCCTTTCTAGGATTTAACCATGTATTTCCCTGAACCAGGTTACATTGTGACAGCATTATGTTACCTGTTGAATAGCATAGTCGAGTTTATATGTTAATGTGAACTCTTCTTTCTATTTTCATGAATGATAGATTGTATTGCTGTAGTTTTTGCCTTTTGAATAAACAGTTGGTTAAGGGCATTGCACTATGGATGGAAAATAACTCAAGGGTAGTTTTCCTTCATAATTATTTTGTTTTTTCTCAGGAACACAAGTTAAAATACAAATGGCAGGCTTGCCATAAGGGCTAATTTTAAATTAAATGAAATTTTTTTTACAGGTGGCCAGAAGCTGGTGTAAGTAATGTGTATAATGGAATTGTGAGTGGTGCTGAAGGAGGTGCTGGTGGAGTTGTCGTTGCTCACTGGTCCAGTTCGGCTGCCCTCACCCCGCTTGTCTTTGCATGGCCTCCTGTGCTTGTTGCAGCTGGTCTTTCGTGGAATCATAATACACACTGGGTTAGTTTAGTTAAGGGTTGATTTGATTTTAATAATAATAAGTTATAGAGAAAATTAGATTTTTCTTGATCATGTTATCTCATTTATCCAATTTATTTCTATATGAAAACTTCGGAAAATAAGTACTGTATATCAAATCAGGTAGTTTTGTATTACTTTACTGAATAAAATGTACTGTAATAACTTATTCTATTAATCTTATTAAGTCTGTAGTGTTTTTTAGTTAATTTTTTTTATGCAAAGCCAAATAGCATCTTTATTAATTGCATATTATTGTTTTATCAACTTTGTCTATTTATGGGGAAAATATTTTCTTGGAAATTAATTAGTTTTTAGGTTTTTTCAAATAGATGTGCAAGTTTTTAATTTATAACAAATAGTTTTAAAATTGCTCATGGAAGAATACATTAATTTTAACGATTTCATCATCAGTCTTTGAATAATATTTTGGAAAACAAACATTAAATATTAAACATTTATAATGATACTAGTTATAATATTTTGTAAAGATGTAATTTTATGCATTTCTCCAGGATTATGTCCATTCTTCTGTTGGTGCCTTGATAGATACCCATCTAGTTCGTGTACCCCATTGTGGAATGGGTGCAGCCTTAATAGAATTAGGTCGCTGTGAAACGTGGGTGACACGAATGGCCCGTGGTCAGCCAGCAGCAGATGTTGTCAACTTGCCTTCTTCATCCCCGGGTTCTGCCTTGTATCAGCTTTTAGCTGATCCTGATAGCCTTTCCTTAGATAACCTTTCACCGGAAGTGTTTACGGTTAGTATGGCGGTTCTATTAGATGTAAAAATATGAGTAATGTTTGAAGGATTTGCCTGAAAGCAAAACTTTAAGAGAAAAGTTTACTTGAAATAATTAGGTTAAGGAAGAAAAGGAACAGAATAACTAAGTAGGATTGCTTATGGGAGATTTTGAATAATTTTTTTTCAAAACATTAGGTATGCAACTTTACACGTTTAACTAGTGGTATAAAGTTCTGAAGCCCAAATTAGGCATGAAAGGTAATTTTTTAACACTTTGCCAAGCTTCCAGATGTTTTTACATTTTCTGCATTCATAAGTTTAATCTGCTTGCACTCTGGCAGCCATCGCCTTTTAGCAATGCATATTCTGTTCAGTGTCATTCATAATTTTCTGTGGTTGCTGGTATTGAACATTTAGAAGCATAGTTTGTATATATTGTGCATATACCTTAAATGTGTATTTTTTCATTTCTCCATTTATTCTTATGTTTTTTGTGCATTGGAAATCATTTACTTCATTTATATTTAGCCAATTTGAATTTATAGCTAAACCATAATTTGCAGGGCCAATGAATTTAACCACATACTTACTTGACTTGAATTTTCCATTTTATTGAATGGGTATAATCTATTTGGCAATCAAAGTGTCTTTACATATCATCATCAGTTTCATACTAGTTCCATGACCTCAATTATTCTGACACTCACTCTTGCATTGGCAAAGACTGGTACAGGAAAGTTCTTTGTTCTACAAGAACATCTGGCAGAAGAAAAGTCTGTTTTTGCATTGGCAGCTAACTTTGCCAATGATGGCCTCTTGAGCTGGAAGGTCACCTGTAATGGTTGGATTCAGCTAGCCATCAGTTTTCATACAGGTTTGGACCAGTCACAGCTGCATTAAGAAATGTTAATTCACACTCATCAGGGACATAGGCATGGGTCATCACATTATACAACTTGTCACTTCAGCAGCAAATGAGTTTCCACGAGTCAATTCAGTTTGGCTACTTTGATCTTTCTGATAACATCATGCTCTTTAACAGTTGACAACACTTCGCCCAGGGTAATGATGCTATCTATTTTTAAAGGGTCAATGCCCTAGAAACTGACCATATATACATATAGTCACCACCCAAGCTAGGACCAGGGAAGGCCAGGCTCCTCCTAACCCCAATCCTTAGCTCACAAGGATGATGAGGTTGCAAACACAACAAGAAATTATCGAGCTTGAGTGGGACTTGAAGTCCGGTCCAGCGATCACCAAACTGGGATGTTTCTAATGGTTCACTGCACCCCTAACAATGTCATGTTCCAAATCGAACTAACTAATTCTTTTGCAACATTGGAGACTTCTAATGTAACCATGAAGAACTTCTTTCTAGCATTGTCATTGTTAGAGCTGCCAAGTCCAGAATGAATTTTCATCAACATGCCTCTCTGGAATAGAAAACAGTCCACTTCCTTTGTTTCTTTAAAGACACGACTTGAAGTGTGGCAAGGAATTGAGGATCTTTTCCCTCTGCCACTTTCCATTGAATGTAGGCATGTGATTTTCCAAGTTTTTGTGTCAAGCATATTGACATGCAATATGTGGTTTTGATATCTTCCATAGGTAAGCATACTTCTTTCTGTTTGGCCATCAATGAGGTGCGAGCAGATTTGTACGTTGTAGGATCAATTGAATGTGCATTCCCTGATGCAATGCATGTGTTCAGTCTTGCTTTTAGCATGGTATTATTAGATCTTATAGTTGATAGAGCTGCTCATCATCATCTTTCTGACATGAAACTCTGCTCCTTATCCTGTGGACATCTGTGGGAGCTCATGAATTTTGTTGAAGAACTAGATGTTGAGGTGCCTGATTCGTCCATTTCGGTGCTTTCCCTTTTCTGTCCATGTTTCTTGGCATTGTGGCAGCTAGTAGCTAATGCATGTTCTTAACAGTCTTAGGCACATTGGCCTTCTCTTCTATTATTTCCAGCACACACTGGTAGGAGTCTAGCAGGAGATTTTGCTCCAACTATTCCTTTTTAGCATCAGACTGGCAGACTCTGCTTCCAGTTCATGGACTCCTGAAATTGACAAGTAGCTTCTTCAGCTGCTTGTGGTTTGTCACTCATATTTAGAGCCTGCAAAAAAAGAAAAAAAAAGCATTATGATATGACCATAACTTACTTTTGGGTTACAGTAAACTGTTCAACATAAATAATATTGACGCATTGCAATAATCATACCACTAGTTAAACATGCCCTTGTGGTTGGAGCTTAATATGGCCTAATGACCAATTGTCTTATTAAATTAATAATTATTTGCAAGAACTCCTTTGTAACAAATGTCTTTACATCTGCAACTAAGAGCATTGGATTCCTTGTCCTTGAAAATTGTAGTTAAGCTGTCAAAATGAAAGTTCTAGCTTATTTATAAGCTAGAATATTAAAGACATTTTTCACAACTATTTTGTAAATTCAAAATGGTAACCATATATAGATTGAGACAAAGGGAAACATTGGTTTTCTGATACTTCATACTATGAGGTTTCCAAAAGTTTATAGTTTTCATACTCTCCACAAAAATCCAACAAAGTTTTTCTAGCTGTCTTGAGTTCTTAGCAATAAACTGATGTTTGCTTTGGAGGCAGTTTTGAAGGTATGGTGCTGAAGCATCGTTTAGTTTAATAAAGTTATTTATGCAATAGTAAATTTATTCCTGTTTTCCAGAGTGTGATGCGCCATGTCCGTAAAGCAGTTCGGGAAGGAAGAAGCAGTGGTATTCCCGGACAGAAGTCTCCCTCGTTTGTGAATGGTGGGATATCAGTTGGAGTAGGACAAGAAACTATTTCATCACCTTGGCCTTTAGCAACTTTGGTGACCCTAGAACTCCATTTGGCTATGGACATGATACTCACTGCATGCAGGTAAACACCCAGTCACTGATTACGTTTTTAACATATAGTATATAAAATCATGTTATCGATTGATTTTCTATCACTGAATGTAGGTGAATTGTAACTGTTGTTGCTTTAATTTTATTTTAATATTTGACTTTAAACCAGTTAGTTTTTATTTCAATATTTGCAGTTTTTCATTCTGCTTTTAATATTTGAAAATCTTATAATGTAATGTATACAGTATTTGCAAGAAACATCAGGGCGAGGTTGATGGAATGTTGGGCTTTTGTTAGTGCATATGGGCCAGGTCATGAGAAAAGTGAAGAAGAGCAGAATGAATTCTGGAATGAATTAACTAGGTGTGCAGAAGGACTGGGTAGAAGGAGTTATGTAGTTGTCATGGGTGACTCAAGATGCTAGAGTGGGTGCTGGAGAGGTAGAAGGTGTCAATGGGAAGTATGGCGTACTGTGTGAGAATGAGTGGCAAGAGACTGGTAGATGCAAGTATTGAGCAAAAACTGGTTTATTTAAGTTGGTTTTTCAAAAAGAAAGATGATAACAAGTATACATAGGTAAGAGTGGCATTTGGAAGAGTGGTAGAAGGGCATTATTGGATTGTGTGTTGATAACTAGAAGAATGTTTGGAAAATTTAAAGACGTGCACGTGTTTAGGGGTATGGCTAACGGTGTGTCTGTCTGATCATTTATTGGTGGAAGGAAAATTAGTTGTAGCAAAAGAGAAGAGTGGGGGAGGGATGTAAAAGGGAGGTAGTGAGGGTTGAAGAGTTAATTAAACCAGAGGTAAAAATTAATATCAAGAAAGGTTGGAAATGGCACATGACAAGAGTGAAAGTGAGAGACTATGGTAATTTTGAGGAGGAGTGGAAGTTAGTAAAAGAAACGTTTGTTGGGATTTCAAGTGATATGTGTGGCAAGAGGATTGTTGGAAGCAGCTTAAGGAAGGGTAGTGAATGGTGGGATGAAGGAGTGAAGATAAAAGTGGAAGAGAAAAAAAAGGGCTTTTGAAGAATGGCTGCAGAGTAATAGTGTAGAGAAGTATGAAAGATATAGAGAAAAATGTAGAAGTAAAATGTAAGGTAGCCAAGGCAAAGAGGGCAGCTGACTGGAGGTGCGGTCAGGGATTTGGGTCGTTAATATGAAGAGAATAAGAAGTTTTGGAAAGAAGAGAAAAGAGTAAGGAAGGGTGGTTCAGAAATTGAAGATGGAAATGGAAGGTTGTTAAAAGGAGAGTAGGCAAGGAAAAGGTGGGCAGAATATTTTGAAAGTTTACTGAATGTTGAGGATAATAGGGAGGCAGATATAATTGCTGTTGCAGGTGTTGAGGTGCTAGTGATGGGATATTGAGAATGAGAGAGAGATTACAAGAGAGGAAGCGAGGAGAGCACTAGATGAAACAAGAGTAGGAAAAGCACATGGTATGGATGGTGTGAGGACCAAAATGTTAAAGGAAGAGGGTGCGACTGTACTTGAGTTGTGTCAATGGTATCAGTAGACTGGGTGTATGCGTGTATTGTACTACTATATAAAGGTAAGGGAGAGTGCATGGGTATTAGTTTGTTGAGTGAGGTTGGGAGAATGTATGGTAGAGTACTAATTAATAGGATTAAGGATAAAACAGAGAATGCAATCTTAGAAGTACAGTACAGGGTGGTTTTATTAGAGGTAGTAGATGTATGAATGAGATTTTTACAGTTAGGCAGATATGCGAGAAATATTTAGCAAAAGGCAAGTTGGTGTATGTTGCGTTAATGGATCTGGAGAAAGCGTATGATAGAGTTGATAGGGAAGTGATGTGGAATGCGATGAGGTTATATGGAATTGGTGGAAGGTTGTTGCAAGCAGTGTAGAGTTTCTACATAGGCACTAAAGTGCGTGTTAGGATAGGAAATGAAGTGAGCGAGTGGTTTCCAGTGAGAGTGGGGCTGAGACAGGGATGTGTGATGTCAACAAGGTTGTTCAATTTGTTTGTTGATGGAGTGGCTAGAACTGATGGTTGAGGATTGAAACTGACAGACAAGAGTAATCGTAAATGGGAGGTAAATCAGTTGTTGTTTGCAGATGAAACTGTACTGGTTGCAGACTGGGAAGAGAAGTTTGGTTGATTAGTGATAGAGTTTGGAGGGGTATGTGAGAGGAGGAAGTTGAGAGTTAATGTGGGTAAGGGTAAGGTTATGAGATGCACGAGAAGGGAGGGTAGTGCGAGGTTGAATGTTGTTGAATGGAGTTACTTTGAAGTAGATCAGTTCAAATACTTGAGGTCTGTTGTCGCAGCAAATGGTGGAGTGGAAGCAGATGTATGTAAGAGAGTGAATGAAGGACACAAAGTGTTGGGGGCAGTGAAGGGAGTGGTAAAGAATAGAAGGTTAAGCATGAATGTAAAGAGAGTTCTGTATGAGAAAGTGATTGTACCAACTGCGATGTATGGATCGGAGTTGTGGGGAATGAAAGTGATGGAGAGAGAAATTGAATGTGTTAAGATGAAGTGTCTGAGGAGTATGGCTGGGGTATCTCGATTAGATAGGGTTAGGAACGAAGTAGTGAGGGTGAGAATGGGTGCAAGAAATTATTTAGCAGCTCAAGTGGATATGAATGTATTGAGGTGGTTTGGCCATGTTGAGAGAATGGAAAATGGCTGTCTGCTAAAGAAGGGGATGAATGCAAGAGTTGATGGGAGAAGTACAAGAGAAAGGCCAAGGTTTGGGTGGAAGGATGGAGTGAAGAAAGCTCTGGGTGATAGGAGGATAGATGTAAGGCAAGCTAGTATACTAGAAATAGGAATGAATGGCGAGCGATTGTGACGCAGTTCTGGTAGGCCTGCTGCTTGCTCTGGTTGCCTTGGTGACTGTGGAAGTAGCAGCAGTATGGGATTCAGCGTATGAAACTTTTTTGTGGTGGATAATGGGGGAGGGGGAGCTGTGGCACTCTAACAGTACCAGCCAAACTTGGCTAAATCCCTCATCAGGCTGGGAGGAGCGGAGAGGAAATGTCCCCTTTTATTCCTTTGATGTTGGCTACCCCCAAAATTGGAGGAAGTGCCTTGGTAAATAGACAGACAAAAATAAGATCTTGGATGCAAGTCTAACAGGATATTTGAAGTTTAGGGTCCATGATATTAGAACTGCAGTAATCTTTCTTAGTTAAGTAATGAGACAATCTAGCTTTTTAAACATAATGGCTTGGCCTCAAAGTGTATACTATTCCCAATCCTCTTTACACTACAAGTCAGTGGGGTAGAAAACAGGTTGGCTGTACTGTATACTCTCCTTCCCGCTTACACCACAAGTCAGTGGGGGAGGAGGATCGGCTTGTACCGTATACAAACATCAGGCGATTATACAAAAAGAATAAATGTCATTATTAAATTTTGTTTTTCTATGAACATCCACTGATGTTCATATTGCTAACTCCCACATTAATGGAGATTGTTCATTTATAGCTTTCAAATTTAATTAAATCAATATTCCAGACTTATTTGTAGTCTAGTTTTTGGTGGCCTAAGTACCATACATTAGAAGTAAAAAAGAAAAAAAAAATGGAATTTTTGTAGTAAAATATTATATAGCCGAGTTTCTAGAGAGAAGCAATATGAACATCAGGCAAGTACAGATATATAACAAATTTTATCAATAAGATTATGTTTACTGTATTATCAGCATCTGTGAAACTTATCTTAATTAAGAACCTTTGATGTTAATTCTGTTGTATTGTTTCAAGGCTGGGACGATCCTTGGTCTCTGTGGGTACAAATCCTCGCAGCAATATGGGTGTAGCAGTTGTTAACCCTGGAGTGGGGAACCTTCCCCCAACTTTAAGGACAGACCTTGCCAACAAGTGAGAATACAAATTTTTTAAACAGGCATTTTCTTTTACACAAAACATGGTACATAAGAGCTTTAGGAGCTCTTGTCTTTAAATTAGTGTACAGAATACTATTGAAACTCATATATTACATTTACATGACATAATTTATCTTTATACAGGTACATGATGGGAGTAATGTGTCTAATTTCAACTTCTTGAGCTTTGATTTTAATTTGGTGATCACCATTAAAACTAAGTGCATATACTGTACATACCAGATAATAAATGAATTTCAGCTTCGTTCTTAATGGGATGGGTAAACCATTGGTTACGTACTTGTTGAGACATTCTTGCTACCAGTTTTGGCATGATGTAGATTTAATTCATACTGGAATGGTTTAATTTTTATCTTTAAATGATTTTTTTCATGCTAAACAACCTATACAATTACTGAATGGTTTTTATCACAATCTCATAATTTATATATCCTTCAATCTGAAATTTTTATGATAATTTTTATTAAAAACCCATCAATCATATCGAGATCCAATATAGTCTGAATATCTTGTTAATGAAGCCTCTGTTTGGGTACAATTATCCCACAAGGGAGGATCTATGTGGGGCTGAATGCCCTAGAAATGAGGCTCTATATGTCTGATGCATTCAAAATAATTATAGACCAAATTTTATGCTGTATTTTGTGTTTTTCCAGGGTGCTAGCGCTACGGGAAGTGTATAGTTCAGTGTGGATGCAGGGTCAACAAGGGGCAGGTCTTCAATCATCCCTGTTGGTGCTAACATCACTTCTGGCCAGATTACTTCCTGACCATTCGCTCCATCCATCATGAAAGTAAACCTCAATTTGAATATATAATGTAAATAAACTTAATTTCTATGGAATTCAAGGAATTGAAAGTTTATTTGGGGTTAAGTCATTCCAGTTTTTATAGGCTGCGAAACAGGCATTGCACTACAGAAAGATTATTTTTCTCCAATGTTTCCCAAAGATTGTATATAACTCAACATAGATTTCTTTACATCAGTATATATTTTTGGAGAGAAAGTATAGTAGTTGCAAAAGTTATATATGCAATAATGCTTTGATATATAGCAATCGTTCCAAAGATATTCTGTATATGTTGTGACCGAGTTTGACTCTTAGAATAAGTATTGCCACAATATGTTGATTTCTGATACAATGCAATTAAGAGGAGTCCAAACATTTAAATTTTTATTCTTAAAATAATTGTTAATATTGAAGTCATTTTATGCACAATGAAAATCTATTTTGTATAGTTATGGAAGTTTATTTTTAATTTATTTTCAGTATTATTCTTTTCTGCTAACTTGGCTCAAATGTTTTTTGGTGTTTTGTAAGCTCCTCGCTCAAATTTGATGCAAGTTAGACAGGGATTCCTGGTACATCTCGCTCTTAAGAAGTACACCGGCACACCCTTACTTAGCGGTGACTAACCAAACAGTGTAGGAAGAGGTGGCAGAGCTGGGTAGTGGGTGGGGCTGAAAACAGAAACTCGCCACGCAGTGTGGGTTGTGTGCATTTCTTCAGTGCAAGTTGTACCAGGAATTCCTGGGTCCAATTACTGTACATTGAGTGGTAATCTAGGTAATGTAGATGCATTGGTTAGTTAATTGCATTTATGTTTTACATGAATTATCTTACTCTGCAATGCCCTCTGTTTTACTTAATTTCTCTCGTATATTAATTGAAGTTGTACTGCCTCTATCCAACTACTTAAATTAAAATATTAAATTTCTCAACTAAACATCTGTGTTTACTGGTAGCATTTTCTTGGATAATTTTTCTCTTTCACAATTTCTTCATTTTTGGCATGTAGTTGGTGTATCGCATTCAGGGTTAACATGGCTTTGCATTTTAATTTTTGAGAGAGTAACCTTTTGGAATTCTGAAATGAAAAAGTAATGGATTAGAAAAGTGTGTGGAGTTATGAGTTGACAGAGTTATATTTGAGGTAATTCCTCTCGAGTATAGATTAACTTATTGAGCAAAGATTGAGACTCGAAGTGTTCTGCACATTCCAGACTTGTTTATTGAAAGTTAAAACTGTTTACTAGAAGTGGAAGAGATATATATAATACAGTATTCACATTCACTGTACTGCATCTAGTTTGGTTTTGCAACACTTTCTTTGTGGGTAATGCATTTTAAGGCTTATTCATGATAATATCCCGTTTACAGAAACTAGTTAAACATTACTCAGTCGTAGTTTTGTAATGTTTGATAATCTGGGTGAGAGGAAGAAAAACTAGCTTCATGTATGAAATGCTAAAAATCTGTCCAAACTCAAAACTAAGGCTAGTATAGTCTAATTTATAATTAGGCCTTTGAGGTGAAATAAACTATACACATTCAAAAAATTATAAAAAGTCAGTATTTTTTCTCATTTTTTTTTTATAATTAATGTGGACCTTCTCAAAACAGCATACTCTTGTGGTGATTAAAATGATTTATTTATAAACAAGTATCAAAGTAAAAAAATATTTTTTTTCTCAATTTATAATTATCAAAGTAAAACCAAAAATTTTCTTCGTAACTTCTAGACCACACAGGATTTTTCTAAATGTTCAGATCATCATCTGATACCTGGTTAAACTAAGTACTTGCAGAGTTAAAGTTAAATAATAAATTCATGCTCTATTGTATTTATATGATTGGCTCAAAGCGAAGAATAGCTGGGTTATTTAAAAAAAAAAACAACCTTAAAACAAGAAAAAGGATATAAATCTGGTTTTATTTTTTCTATGCCTCTGGCCCCTTGAACAAAGCTTATACATATATTTATTATAAACTTTATAGAATAAACATAACTTAATGTCCCACCGAGAGGCTTGATTGATTGTATCTATTTATTGTTATCACACAAGACTGTACCATAGTTGTAAATATTGGCAACAGGTACCCTTGGCATATTTAATTTATACTTCCGTCAAATGTACTGATAAAGTTAACCAACGTAAATTTAGAGATATCAATTCTTACTTTTCTGTTTCTCATGGGGTGTGATATTTTAAATATTTAAAGTGTACCCATAGTACCTATATTTTTCAGGGATATTTTATTTGAAAAATTGCATTTGTTGGGTGCATTTCAAGATTTTTCAGGGATAATTTATTTGAAAAATTGAAATTGTTAGGTGCATTTCAAAAAATTATTTTCTGGTAATGATTTAAACTGGTATGATACCGAGTGATGACCACTTTCTTTATAAGTTTTCATGCACTAATAATTTTAAACATTTGTTGTAACCGAAATTAAAATTATATTTTAAAGTTTAGCTAAAGCTTTTTATTCTATTTTGAAAAAAAACCTTTTCCACATTGGATCTTCACAAATGAGTATGCAATTATTATTAGAGTTCTTAAAACTAAAAATTTTGGAGACAATTTGTAAATTTCCTAGCTTTACAAACCAGAGTTATTTATATGGGTTTACTCCTAAGTCATTTATTCATAGCCAGAATTAAGTTATGGGATTCTGATAACATGTATGGATAACCATACCACTAACGCTGGAGAGGAGCGGACGACTCCAAGAGACAGCTCCACTTATCTCATGGTCAAGACTTGCAGGGTGAATGAGGTAAGCCATTATAACAAATGACTCAGGGTATGTATAGCCAGAAAAAACTACAAATATTTAACATTTGTAGTGTGTTCCTACACAAATACAAACCCTCGTCATTTATATACAGTCTTCCTTAGGTGGGAGGAAGCCCCCTGTAGCATTCAGGGACCTGTCTAACCCTTAACCCAGATAGAAGGATGACATTCGAAGACCGGCTTGTAATAGGGGCGAGGTCTAGAAGTCAGACTCGAATAATTGAGTGTGACACAATTCTCACAAAGATTATATGACCAGAGCTAAATTATAATTGTTCCAACACGGAGTTCTTACCTCGAACTACTTTCTTAGGAGTATCTGGGATCTCCTCCCAACTGACCAGAGTTTTGTGTAGTTTACCCTATTCCCGTTTTCTATGAGGGGGTAACCTCAGGTGGAATGATACGCGCCCTGAGGATAACCCCGGGTCATTGAGCATGCTTGCTCAGGTCTCGATCTCCAGTAAGTTCTCTGGTCGCGTCGCGATAACATCTCGACGCTCTCCTTACCCAGTGCGACCCTTTGTGTCCCTGACCCCCTTTGTGTCTCACGCAGTCCCCACGTAGACCCTTTGTGTTCATTCTATACCCTTTCCTACCCTTCTCCTCTGTGTTCGTCGTGTAGGGGCAGCTTATGTTCTCCTACAGCCACGTGTCCGGAGTGCGAGTCCTGGAACGAGGTACAGTGGGTGCGCTACGGCACCAAGAAGAAGAAGGCGTCCAAGAGGTCACGTAGGAAGCCGAGCCTCTCCTTTCCGCTTACTTCTCCCAATGCCTCGTCTGATAGAGCTTCTCAGCCACCTTCCCTACCCAGAGTAGGGGACGAGGTCAGTCAGTTGTGGGGAAGAGGCCCATTGCTCTTCCCCAGGAGTCTGAGTGGGTGCGGTATAGCACCAAGAAGAAGTAGGCGACGAAGAGGTCGCCTAAGAAGCCGAGCGTCCCTTCCTCCCTTGCTTCGCCAGGCGTCTCGTCTGACCGAGCTTCCCTACCACCCTCCCCTACCCAGAGTAGGGGACGAGGTAAATCCGTTGCGGGGAAGAGGCCCGCGGCCCTTCCCATAGAGTCTGATCTTCAGGATAGTGGGGTTGTGGTGTCGTTCCAGGCGAGTGAGGGGCCTGAGGGAGGAGCGGGAGTGTGTACGAGACGGAGTCCTGGTGCAAGCAGGCCACGTCTCCTCTGATGACCCCATGTGGGGGAAAAATGTCCCTAATTCTTCTCCAGCCTCTTTGGCCTGTTTTTCAGTCACTTCTGCAGCCGAGGGCGAAGCCGAGAAGGAGCTTTTCCCGGACCCCATTGCGTGGGTTCCCCCCAAGATGCCTTTCAGGTCGCCGCTGAGGATGGAAGAGGGCTTCGGGACCTGGTCCCCCACGGAAGAGCCTCCACGCGGGACGACTCGGACCCTTCGGTGCGGCCCTACATATCTTCGGGCTCCTCTTTCGAGTCATACTCTTTCTCCTCAGAGGATGGAGCCCCGAGGGACCAGTAGAGGAGGCAAGAGAGGTCCCGCAGGAGATGTTCCCGTTCCAGATCTCGCCGCGACAGGAGGCACGCTAGATCTCCCAGAAGGAGGTACAGAAGAAGTCGTCCCCCTAGGGAGGAATGGGTGTCGCCACCCCACGCAGATACCTCCTGGGAGCTTCAGCAGTTCCGGGTACCTCTGGCTGGCTCCCAAGGGCTCGTTTTCCCGCTCCGAAGTACGCCCCCTACAGCAGGCTCTGGCAGACCGGCATAAGTCCGCGAAGGTTCCGACTCCTTCCGCCCAGCGGAGAGTCGCCCCTTCGGTCTGGCAGCCGTGTCCCAGCCTAAAAGACTTCGACAGGCCGGCCAGAACGTGAAAGACAACCAGCAGCCACGAGGAAGCCCGCAGCAGCTTGGTCCTTCATGGGGAGAGACAAATCCAGGACGGAGGCCTCCGTCCCAGTGGCGATGCCCGTCCTCCATCCAGAACCGCCGAAGTCGTACCACGACAAAGGATGCCTTCACCCCAAGCGGGGCCCCCCGTCGTAGGTGCTCCTTCTCAGGCAGAAGAGCATCCGACGGAAGGCTCAGAAGAGCATCCGACGGAAGGCTCAGAAGAGCATCCGACGGAAGGCTCAGCGGACGAGGCCCCCCCCCTACAGAAAAGTACTAGCCCTCATCAGACGGCACCACAGGTTGGACGAACCGAAGCCCGCGACGGATGAGGACTGGCTCTCGGGCCTCAGCAGGTTGGTAGATACCCCCGTACAGCAGAGGCCCTCACTGGCTGGCTCCCTAGAGCTCCTTCGCCATCCTCGCGGTACGTCTCCTCCAGCAGACCCCATCATTGACGGAAGTCATCGCACCAGATCTCGGTCGACAGGCATAAGCCCGCGAAGGTTCCGACTTCTCCCGCCCAGCGGAGAGAGTCGCCCCTTCGGACTGGCAGCCTTGTCCCGGCCTCCGGTTCTTCGTGGGCCCGCCCTGAACGAAGGAACCAACCAGCCACCACGGGGAAGACCGCGGCCCCGCCCCATGGATCTCCGCAGGAGCTCCATCCATCCAGCGGAGGCAGCCGCTGGCTCGACCCAGCAGCATGGCATCCATACCCGGCACCACGACAGCTCCATTCAGGCTTCGTGGTCAACCACTGTTATACCAGGGTACTCACACCCCACGGATTCCCCGGGAGGGGGTAGACCCATGACGGATACCTCCATCCCGGTAGCTCCATCGTCCCGGCCAGCCCCATCCAAGCATTGGAGGTGGCCGCTGACACACCCATGACGGCTCCATCCGTGCCATCGTCCCGGCCAGCCCCATCCAAGCATCGGAGGCGGACACTGATATGGCAGGGTACTTAAACCCCACGTATTTCCCCGGGAGGGGGTATACCCATGACAGCTACCCCCGTTCCTGACGGCTCCATCCGTGTGAGAGAGAGAGGGGGGGGGGGGGAGGTCGCAGCTGATACCCTCCACCAGGATGACCTACCTAGGGTTGGTCCTAGACTCCCGGAGGGCGAGGGCCTTCCCCTCCGCGGAGAGACTGGACAACCTGAAACAGATACTCTGGCCCTTCCTGTCAGGCCAGCCCAGGAGAGCCAAGGACTGGCAAAGACTGATAGGACTCCCCGCACAAGATAGTCCTGGTGTCCCTGGAGACGAAGGAAGTCCTGGAGTGGTGGCACGTCAGAACGAACACCCTCAAGGGAATGCCCTTCGCAATTGACCCTCCGGAGATGCTCCTGTTCACGGACGCATCCAAGGAGGGCTGGGGTGCCCATCTTCTCGACAAGACGGCAAAAGGTAAATGGGAAGTCGAGGAGACGAACCTGCACAGAAACGTGCTGGAGATGAGGACCATACAAAGGGTGTGCCTAGAGTTTGTCCCTCTACCCCGGGGAAGCACCATGGCTCCGATGTGCGGCAACGCCACGGTGGTAGCCTACGTGAAAAAGCAAGGAGGACTAAAATCGAAGGAACGGTGGTCTCACGATGGAGTTCTTAGAATTTTTCAGCCAGGTTCTCTCCGGTGAAGAGGAACGTCCTGGATGACGGCCTCAGCAGGATGGGTCAAGTGGTAGGGCCCGAGTGGTCCCTACTCCCAGAAGTGGTCAAAACCCTCTTCCTGAAGTGGGGCTCGCCGGTGATAGACCTCTTCGCCACGAGACTAAACGCACAGCTCCACATGTTTTGTATTCCTGTGCCAGATCCAGCAGCAGCGTTCGAGGACGCCTTCCAACACCCTTGGAAGACGTTAACGACTTCCCACCCTTCGGGATGCTCAGACAGGTCCTCACGGTGAGACGGACGGCCAACCTGTGGGTGACTTTGGTAGCGCCCTGGTGGCCGGAGAGAGAGTGGTTCGCGGATCTAAAGGAACTGGCACGCCTTCCACCTGGGCCACTTCCAGACAGACCAGACCTTCTCCAGCAGCCTCACTTCCAGAGGTTCCACGAAAACCCTCGGTCCCTCTGGCTTCACGCGTGGAGGTTATCGAGCGTCTCCTGAGAAAGGAAGGATATCTGTCGAGGACGGCATCAAGGATGTCAGGGTACCTGAGGCGTTCATAAGTCAAGGTGTACCAGGCGAAGTGGGCTACCTTTTCTAAGGGGTGCTCCTCGAAGAACATCAGGCCGTTAGGGGCCTCCATTCAAGAGAAAGCAGACTTCCTGGTGTATCTCAGGGACGAAGTGGGCACGTCCATCCCAAGTCTTCCTCCTGAAGGACATAGACCTAGGTGCTTCCAGATATATCTCGACGCTCATCAAGAGTTCCCCCCAAGCCGCTAGAGTGCCCCAGGGGGATGTGGCTAGGGTACTGAAGATGCTTTCGGAACCTCCCTCCGAGCCTCTAAAAGACATTCTAGACATGGAGCTCACCCTCAAGGCAGTCTTTCGTTTAGCTCTGGCATCAGCAAAGAGTAGGTGAGATTCATGGCCTGTCGTACGAGATCTCACACTCGAAGGGCTGGCGAGAAGCTACCTTCAGATTCTTACCCTCCTTCGTAGCCAAGACTCAGAATCCAGCTGTTTGGGACCCCAAAGTTGAAGGGTTCTCAGTGCCAGCTATCCCTCGTTCGGACAACCCGAGGGACTTGCTGCTGTGCCCTGTCAGGGCAGTATGGCAGTATTTAGAGAGGACAGCTAGACTTCGTCCCGAGATCAAGAGTCTGTTCATTTTCCTCAGGACTGTGAAGAAGCCAGTCTCCAAAAACACTATCTCCTTCTGGCTAAGGCAGGTGATCATCAGGGCCTACAGTAGTGCAGGGGTCCCCCTTCCAGGAAATCCCAGACCCCACGACATTAGGGGTCTAAATACTTCATTGGCGTTTGAGAAAAACATGGCAGTGGGCCAAATTCTGAGGGCAGGTACTTGGTCTAGCCAGTCGACCTTTACGGCTCACTACTTGAAGGACTACTCAAGAAAGTCCCTGGACGGGTTCTCGCTCGGTCCCGTCATTTCCGCGCTCCAAACGGTTTAAAGGTGTAGCCCCAGTGGTAACTGCGGGTAGTAAGGCCAAGAGACACAGGTTCCTTTCTGAGCCCCCTTGCTCTTCCTTCCCCTATTCCCTTACCGGAAATGACTCGGGTAGCCCCCTGAAACTCCCATGGGATACACTATCATTGGAAGGACATGTCTCCTAGGATTCTTGCATAAGTGAGTTACTTAGACACCAAGATGGTTTTTGGCGTAGTTTTACCTATTTTCTCGTGTTTTCCTTGAGGTCAGCAGAACCTAGTCTCCTACCTAGGTTCCTCTTCTATACTCGTCACGGTCTCTAGGTCCTGAAGGACACTCCCACCTCCTAAGGTATAAGTCTCCTAAGAAAGTAGTTCGAGGTAAGTACTCCGTGTTGGAACAAATCACAAATTTTAAGTAATTTGTATTTTTCCTAATAGTACTTACCTCGAACTACTTCCGGGTAATGGCCCGCCCATCCTACCCCGAGTGCCTTGCTGGACTTCATAAGATACCTAAGCTATCGAGAACTTACTGGAGATCGAGACCTGAGCAAGCATGCTCTCTGACCCGGGGTTAGCCTCAGGGCGTGTATCACTCCACCTGAGGTTACCCCTCATAGAAAACGGGACTAGGGTAAACTACACAAAACTCTGGTCGGTTGGGAGGAGATCCCAGATACTCCTAAGAAAGTAGTTCGAGGTAAGTACTGTTAGGAAAAATACAAATTACTTAAAATTTGTGATTTTAATTTTAAAATTTTGAAATATTTTAAAATTAAATGCCACAAAAAGGTCTCTTACCTGCATAAGTGTTTTTTCAATTAGGATACTCCCAAGTCAGGAATGTCCAAAAGAAAAGAAAAATTCATTCATTCTATTTTCTGATGTTTAATATAATTATGCGACCCAAGCTGTTCATCCTGAAAAGCAAAAACTTTTTAAATGATTTACTGAGCAGCGACTACTGGACCCAAAGATAAAGTGTCAAGTGATCTGTGGGTACAATCCTTAAGGTAATGTGCAGTAAGGTAGTCTCTCTGATCCAGACCCCATCACTAAGGACTTGCGCTCCTGAGTGGTTTTTGCGGGATGCTAGGGTTGGAGTATTACCACGGCTGTTATAAGCTCTGAGAGGGGCTCCTGGCAGCACTTCTCCAGAGGACTTATAGTGTTTTAATAATTACTTGTAACCAAAAAGAGATAACATTCTTAGTCACGTTAGGACGAAGCAGAGCAGTTTTTCTAAGGTAACTTCTGACCGATCTCGCAAGACAAAGTAACAGACTGTTATTTATTTGATATGAGGAAGTTCTTCAAGTGCCATCTCTAGGGATCTTGAATCCTAGACTTGAGTTTCAGTTTCTCTGAGTGGGCACGACTGCTCAAAGCTCTTGATCAGGGCTGAGCGTTCCCTTGAGGAGGAGAGGTTATTTCCTTCAGCTTGAACAAATGGCTTAAAGCTGAACAATAACATTTAACCGCTGTGACAGACATTTCTCCTCCTGTAAGGATACCAAAATGCCTGCAATTAATGGAGGAGGTTTTGCCACTGGCAGTTCTCTTGGAACTTCTATGAGAAGATCCAGGTCAGGGTACCACTCCACATGAGGCCATCTTGGGACTACTAGTGTTACTTTGAGAATTCTTTGATTCCCTGACTTTGTTCATAACTTGACCGACCAGGCAGCATGGGGGAAAGGCATAAATGTCCAGTCCATCCCACTTTTATGCCAGTCCGTCCCACTGGAGTTGGAATGCATCTTTCATTACTGCAGCTGGGTCTGGGATCAGAGAACAATACACCAGGAGTGTTGTTCAAGTGTGTGGGGAAACTCACAAAACCAAAAGACTTATTTGCTACTTGAGGATATCAATACCATTCTGAACCAACTGTCATTCAAGTCTGCTCAGTCTACTATCACATTTCTTTTTCCCAGAGATGAAACAGACAAAGAAGAACTGCATTTATCTAGGCCAAATGGTGTATTCCAACTGAGAGTTGGCATATCAGGTGGGAGACTGTATCTCCTTGCTTGTTTATGTAGGTCACTACAGTCATGCTGTTGCTCATCAACACTACCGCAACCCCTCCCCCCCAATGGTTTCTGAAAAGTGGAGTAATACTAAGTAAGCAGCTTTCATTTCTAGATACTTTAAATGGAAGGCCTTAGCCTCCTGTGATCATATACATGAAATCTATTCTTTTCGTAGATGGGCTCCCGATCCTTGGCGAGAAGCACCTGTGACAAGGAGAAACTTGTAGTGTTACAGCTAACAGGTCCTTTTCTTTCAGCCCGAAAGAGAAATCTGTTCCCACTGCTCAAAGGACCTTTACAATATCCATAGCTGATGCGGATTCTGTCGTCTGTGACTACTGGCTCTTCAGTGCCCACTGCAATGAGCAAAGGTGCATTCTTCAGAAGGGAAGTAACTTCTCGAGGGAGGTAAGGTGATCTAGAAGTTTCTGCCAGGAGTGAGCTGGAAGAGATTCCAGTTCTCTGCAAAATTCGAAGAGATCCCTGTGGCGTATGAGAAGGAATCTTGACTTTGTCAGGAGGAAACAGTTGTCAAAGTAACTTAGAAGTCTTATACACAGGGTATGTCCAAGTGGAGAATAAAAAAAATAGACGGGTGAATACCTGTGGGGCTATTGACAGGTCGAAGCACAGCCCCTTGAACTGGTAAATATTTTCTCAGAAAAGGAATCTTAAGTATTTTCCCGAGCTGTGATGAACAGAAATCTGAAAATACACATATTTCAAGTCTATGGTCAGCAGGAAGGCATTCTTTCTGATGGCCGTAGGATCTGTGCTTGGGGTTTCCATCTTGAACATAGTTTAGAGCACAAACTGAAAGTGGGAAATAGACTGCCAAGTGGCCAAATTGGACCAAACCATACACTGAAGTGTATACAGTATAAGGCTTTTTACCATACAGTAGAACCTCGGTTTACGAACGACTCCGCTTACGAATTTTTCGGTTAACGAAGTGACTTTCTCTGAAAAATTCGTCTCGGTTAACGAATATTGTATCGGTTAACGAATTTAAATTTCCCTCCCACGCGCCGTTTTTTGTGGAAAAGTGTTAACGCCGCGCTTCCTGATCGCATTTTTCATGGAAATAACTTAACGACAGCATCTCACAATGGAGTCACGTGACTCCTCCCACGCATACCTACCACCCCCTAATCCCCTTTATTACCCCCTTCACTCGTTCATTATCTCAGTATCCGCCGTCTCGATAGCATACATACTTAGTGAATTCGTGGACGATTTCTTTGTGATTTTTACACGTGGTTTGTGATTTGTTTTATTTTCATTCATTTGTGATTACAGTACTGTACTGTGTATTATTGTGATAGACAATGGCTCCTAAGATGTCGAAGAAGGAAAGCAGTAAGAAGAAGCTGATGATAACAATCGAGATGAAGAAGGAGATCATCGAGAAGCATGACCAAGGCATGCGTGTGAAAGACATTGCTAGTTTTTTCAATCGCTCGCAGTCGACGATATGCACAATATTAAAGAAAAAAGAAGAAATAAAGGCCGCTAAAGTAGCTAAAGGTGTATCGTCGTTGTCAAAACAACGGCCACCTATTCTTGATGACGTAGAAAATTTATTAATGGTGTGGTTAAATGAAAAGCAGCTCGCAGGAGATTCAGTAAATGAGAACATGATTTGCGAGAAGGCAAGAACCATTTACGAGGACTTGGTGAGAAGTGAGCCAGGCACATCAGCAGAAAAACAAAGTTTTAAGGCAAGCCGTGGTTGGTTTGAAAAATTCAAGAAGAGAACGGGTATCCATAGTGTTGTTCGGCATGGCGAGGGGGCCAGCGCCGATACGAAGGCAGCAGAGTCTTTTGTGAAAGAGTTCAAAAGTCTCGTGGACTCCGAGGACTACGTTTCCCAACAGGTGTTTAATTGCGATGAGACAGGCCTCTTTTGGAAGAAAATGCCCAGGAGGACCTATATCACGGCAGAAGAAAAGGCCCTTCCTGGCCATAAGCCCATGAAAGACCGTCTAACCCTGCTGTTCTGTTCCAACGCCAGTGGGGATTGCAAAATTAAACCCCTCCTGGTGTATCACTCGGAGAATCCACGAGCCTTCAAGAAGAACAATGTGCAGAAGAAAAAGTTGCACGTCATGTGGCGTTCTAATACGAAGGCTTGGGTGACAAGGATCTTCTTCGTTGAGTGGATGAACGAGGTTTTTGGTCCCGAAGTCAAGAGATACCTCCTGGAGAAGGACCTCCCACTCAAAGCCTTGCTGTTAATGGACAATGCTCCTGCCCATCCTCCAGCCATTGAAGAGGACATAGCGGAGGAATATAAGTTCATTAAGGTGAAGTTCCTACCCCCCAACACCACTCCAATACTCCAGCCCATGGATCAGCAAGTGATCTCAAATTTTAAAAAACTTTATACCAAAGCTATGTTCCAGCGCTGCTTTGAAGTAACAGAGGGCACCAACCTTACCCTCAGAGAGTTTTGGAAGGATCACTACTCCATCTACAACTGCCTGACTTTAATTGATAAAGCCTGGCAAGGAGTCACCAGGAGAACCCTCAATTCCGCCTGGAAGAAACTGTGGCCCGACGCCGTTGCAGAACGGGATTTTGAGGGGTTCGAACCCAACCAGGAGGAAGCAGTTGACGAGGATATTGTGTCCTTGGGCAAGGCAATGGGGCTGGAGGTGGACACGGATGACATCGACGACCTCCTGCAGGAGCATAAGGAGCAGCTGACCACCGAGGAGCTGAAGGACCTGCACGAGCAGCAGCAAAGAGAGGTAATAGAGGAAATCTCATCTGAGGAGGAGGAAGGCACTGCAAAATCACTGTCTTCGAGTGAGATAAAAGATTTTTTAAAGAAGTGGGAAGACGTGAAAAGTTTTCTTGAGGAAAATGTCCCGAATAAGGCTGAAACAGACCGTGCAATAAATTTATTAGTCGATAATGGGGTGGGTCACTTCTATAAAATTTTAAAGAACAGACAAAAGCAGGTGTCTATTGAAAAATATCTTGTGAAGGGGGAGAAAAGAACTGTGAAAGACGACGACCAAGAGTCTCGCAAACGCAAAACCAGTGATAGTGAACGCTATTCTCGCGAGAGAACTCCAGTCAACGTTCCTGAAGTTCTCATGGAGGGAGATTCTCCCTCCAAGCAGTAACCCCCTCCTCCTCCTTCCCCTCCTCTCGTCTCCATCAAGCCAGCAGCGACACTCCTCTAAGGTAAAGTTCAGGTTTACTGTGCATGCATATCCATATTTTCATCATTAAATGACTGCAATATTTTAATAATTTTGTGTAGAGTACAGTAGAGTACTGTATGTGTAAGGAAAAATTTGTGAAAATTGGTTTTTGTAGATGGGTTGAACTAATTATTTCGATTTTATAACATTCTTATGGGGAAATTCGTTTCGCGATACGAATTTTTCGGTCTAAGAATTCGCATTAGGAACGAATTAAATTCGTAAACCGAGGTTCTACATTGGAGTGTATACAAGGCTTTTTACTGTACATTGGAGTATATGCTGTACAAGACTTTTTCAGCAATTTGATTAGTCTGTCATGTTGGAAATTAGGATCTGAAGGATGATAGGCTCTCAGTTGAACAATATTTTAAATTTACGATTTAAACAGTGTACCGTCTATTTTTGGCAAATTTACAACGCTAGAATTGGTTTGCAAATTGTATAAAGTTATTTTGTTTACAAACTACAGTATTACAATATAATATACTGCAAAAAATGTCTACTTCCTGATTCATATACAGTATTGTATATATGTTTAAATTAAGCGTTTGTGTGGCCGTAAGAGGATTTTAGTCTCATTATTACAAGGAGGAAAGACCCCTTTTCAGAGTGACTTATTTTCAATTTTCTCTGTTTGTCAAAACGTTATCTTACTTATATTAATAATCTTCAACTGTGGAAAGTGTTAAATACACTATTAGCATATACATTATGCCCTAATTTTGTAATTTGTCGATCAACGGGGCAACATGCGTTTTAAAAATTTTTTTGGTAAACGTACAAAAACAGATTGTATACATATGTAGTGCATTTTTATCAGAGTGAATTGCATGGTCTATTACTTGGTACTGTAAAATTAGATCTTCTTTGAAATAGAGACCAAGCTTATTGCACCCTACATATACCAAAGTATTCATTCACTGCTATTGTTAAATCATTCCTCCTTTTCTTACATCATTGTAGCACTTCAACTTGAAATAAAGCTCAACACTTTAGATGTTTAATTAAAATGCAATAATGATGTTGAGCTTTAATTTGAACCAATATGCCCTTTTCCTATTTTGCAGTAATTTTAAAGAACATCTAAAAAAAGAAAGAGAGTCTAACATTGACAGATCACAGTAGTGGTAGTTGTTTCTTTGGATGTATAAAAATTGGTGGACGGCAGAATGGAAGCTTATGGTGTACCATAAAAATCCAATGAAACAGCCTTGATAGAGGCAGCAGTTTTCACATAAGAGCTTCAAAAAGGAATAGATGAGGTGACCTTCTTAAATTAAACATCAAGACTGTGTCTACTATACATACACCTCAAAACAGCACATTCAACAATTAGCAGACAAACTGGTACATTACAAATAGAACACGATCCTAAACGAAAACGTTTATCCCAAGAAATTTAAGACTTTAAAGGCATACCAAATATGCTCAGTGGTAAAGGCTGACCAAAGTCTCTCTGAAGTTTTTGGATGGTTTGTGCAGCTATGTGAAGCTACTGATTGAGTCTGTCATAGATACATATGAAGCACTGATTATTAAACTATATGAATTAAAGATGTAAGAATAGCTCAGGTTTGGATAGAATGCCTCATTATTCCAACAGAAATTGCAAACATGCACTTAACAGCAGAGAGATGGTAACTGGCTGATTATTTGTACTGTCTGATGAGAGTGGTTCCCTACCTTTTTGCAAGTGAACATTGGAACTATGCCATGTTTATCCTGTTTCACATGAAAGCATAACTACCAGATGTTCTTCTGATAGATTTTTCAAAGATGAACATAAGTGTCATCACAAAGGAGAAGTCTGGAATTCAGTGTTCCTAGATCAGTTTGGTGAGCAGACTTTCATTAGGCAGTTTTCCATAATGGTCCACTTAATGCCATAGATGCCAAAATTGTAGATGGCAATGAAATTCTATATCATGAACAGTGGCCATAAGTTGAAACTAAGGAAATTTGCAGAGTGTGTTTGCAAAGACATGATATACACTCATGAAATATGTGGGATATTTGACAAGTATTTGCCAGGGTCCATTGAATCCCAAGAACGTCTTCGTCGAGCAGGGGGGGGGGGAATATGCAGAAGGAGCGCTAACTAGTAACCAATACATCAATACTTCCAAGGGACATCATTATGATAGATTTCAGTAACAAATTATCAGAATCATATGTGTCACAAGGTATCTGTTTGAATATCTTCATCTGATTGCCAACAACATTGACGACTTTCTACAAATGCCGACAAAAAAGTCACATTCTCGTGGTGTCTGATGACAGACATGTATGCTCTTTGTTTACTTTGCACGGGAGAACAATGTGACATGTTGAATATCAATGAAAAGATATAACAATAAAGTCATAGACATACATGCGACTTGATAACCTTGGTTCAAAATGCAAGAACTTCTTCCGCATAACCAAACAGGATGTCACTCCGTTTCATGTCCATTTGGGAAAAACAAATTGTCTTGCCAAATTTCTTCTGAATAATGGATGCAACCTCGATGTCATGTGATCCAAAACTTAAGTGAATCTGATGACATTTGACCTGGAACAGATATAATGCTCTGTCTCTATGGTGGCCAGATGGGAAGCTTATTGAAGAAGTCCTTTTTTTTTTTTTTTTTTTTTTTTTTTAAGTTTTTCGATGACCTATCTATTCTGAAGTATTTTTAATTATTTCATTCTCCCACGTTTCAAGTACTTTTCTCTTGTCTGGTCTTTAGCTGCTGAATCTCATCTTAATATGTTGGACAGAAACTTACAGTCTAATAAATTTCTTATTCTTGACCTAGATATTAATCTCTGGCACAGTTGTTCAATTCGTTTTTTATGAGTGATGCATAATATTTTTCACAATACAGTAGTGTACTGACCATCCTTTGCACTCAGATCTTCCCAGACAGTACCATCCTATTGGTAACAGTAGGCATGCAGTTAATTCTAATAGTTATGCCTTCATCATAAGGCTCAATACTGCATAGTATTCTAGAAATTTTACTCCAGCTGAAACCAAGTTGAGGAATGATATTCCTAATCAGGTAGTTAAATCGGTGGAGCTTCAAAAGTTCAAACTAGCAGCAAATGTTTTTATGTTGAACAGGCTGACATAAGTTTTTTTTAATAGCTTATATATCTAAGATCTGTTTTAATGTTGTTACTGTTCTTAAAAATTTTTACTTTAATTGTTCATTACTTCTCTTATAGTATATTTATTTCCTTTCCTCACTGGTCTATTTTTCCCTGCTGCAGCCCCTGGCCTTATAGCATCCTGCTTTTCCAATTTGGGTTGTAGTTTAGCGGATACGGACAATTCGCCACCCACAGTATGCCACAACCTATTCACCAAAAAAAAGTTTGCCCCCAATTATTTACCACCACGGACAGTTCACCACTGGCAAACTCTATTACTAAAAGATATTGTTACTAAAAGACACTTTCTTGAAAATTTCTAATTTTAGTCTTAAGAATGAAAATGGCAAAATTGCTAATTACCCACAATAAATATCATGGCAATTAAAGAAGTAAATAGTAATTTGCATGAGGCTGTTGTTGTGGTTTTAAAGGTAGCTAAAGTTAAAATATCTTTAATACACCAAGCAGAAGATACTGTGGAGCCACCAAGCATTGTGATAAATGAATGTATTTCTGATGTATCTCGGTCGATGCAAGTATCCATGCGAGTAGCATAAAGAGGTCAACAAGATGAAAAAGCATTAAGGTCAGAGAAGTCTCATCCTGTGCAACTGACCTTGAACATTCAATTATTCCAAATAGATAAAAAGTGTATGAGCTTATCAGTGGGGAGAACAGAATTTCCTGTTAGCGGACCAGGATTAAGTAAGGATTTTCGTCTTTGGCAGAGAATCTTGGTTGCAGCATCTTGTATCACCCATTTGGCATTTGGATGATACTTTTATTATAGCACCACAATTGTTTTATCAATCATTCTACATCCTATCTAAAAAGTATGGTGGAGTACATCCTATTTGTTATGCACTCCAGCAAATGTTTGAAATGCTAATGTCTTTCATGCCCAACTTAAACCATCACTATATTCATTGTGATTTTGTAAAAACAGTGATTAATGCAGCAAGATAATGTTTCCCAGAAGCTAAGGTAAAAGGATGCTTCTTTCAAGTGTAACAAAATTAAAATGTTTTCAAAAAATTTGTATATTTCAGTTATATAGTGACACCTAGTGGCAAAGTTAAAATTACATTTTACATGTACCATCCAATAAATACAAAATAAAAATGATTGTACAACTATTCTATCATGCCTTTATGAATAGTTCACACATAATAATGGATATAAGGTCAACAGTGAAATTTTGCCATTGAAAATTATAACTTCAATTATCTATGGTACCAGACTTTCACTGCATATATAAAAAAAAAATGCTCAAGGATGCCAGTATCATCCATCAGATTAGGGATTTTGATCCTTTCAAAAATGCAATCCAAAAAGAAAACACAAATATACCCAAATGTACATTTTTACTAGGCAGCCAACTTTACCACCAGGAATAGGTTGCTGAAAAGGCTTGAGGACCTGCCTAAAACCTATTCTATGGCATCCTTTGTAAGCATCTGAGACGCTTCCTGTTCAAGCAATAAGTCTTTCCATAATTATCAAATAGGATGAGAGGATCTTGAAGTCAGAGTCAGAGGGGGGGCGACAAACTCATGGAGGGGATACAATACCCTGAAGAGCACTTCTACAGTTCAGGCATCTGCCCCATCATAATTTGAAACCCCCCCAAAAAAACTTGCACTGTTTAAGGCTCTGGTTGGACAAAGACAAAAGTCAGAGGATCTGTACCACTATGCGTGATCTCGGTTTCACCATGTCCCATAGGCGACACTATATCAATCACTTCAGTACTGTAATGTCGTTCAATGACATATGCAGGCATCCCCATGTTGGTGTTAAGTAGGGGAACTCACCTCCCTTAAAGGACCCTCGATGACCTCTGTTCCTTCGTCCAGAAGTATTCTCTGCAACGAAAAGTAGTCTGATCATGCCTCTTGGATGCTTGAGTGTTGTCTGGCTCTGGTAGCAGGTAATGTTGCCGACACTGCTTGAAAGGTTTATGTACCTGTACCTGTTGGGAAGCTGAAAACACTTTAGGTCACAGCCCTTCTCTGGAAAGAAGCATGGCTAGATCTTGGTTGCATTTCTCCATCACAGCTGCCACTTCCACAGGATGGAAGAGAGTACGGTTATCAATGATGCTCACGTTTCTAATGAGGAGAGCATCTCTGGTACTCATCTGTTTTGTGATTTATGAGATTATTGTTTCTGACTGCACTTGCTCCTCAAACTGCTTTTTGACATCTGGATCTGTAAGGTCCTCTGATATTGCAAAGAAGGACACTGCTCCTGATCAATGATCCAGCCAAGAGCAGGCCAGGAATGCTGACATGGCAGCTACCTGCATGTTTTGCATTTCTGATGCCACAAAGGTGGAAGGGAGGCGAGAGAGCTTGTCACTCGAGACTCCAGGGTTTAAGTTGGAAACATTCAGATCCATTGGTAGATGGCTCACATGTGCATAGTCCACACAAACTTTTCTCTGCCTCGATAGATTAGGGGGGAGACAGTTTGGATGGTCTACTCGACGAGCAATTTTTCAGTTGCGGATATTTGTTTAGAAACAATTAGTGTTTAGAACCTAGTTGAAAAGACACACATCAAATCTGTGATGAGTATTCTGTAAGCCTGGGAATACTATATCAAAAGTACATATACTTATGACCTAGCGACGAGGAGGATTGCCAAGGCTATCGAGTTTCCTGATAAGGATAAAGATTTTCATGAAATGTGATGCCTTAACTGGGCAGGATGTCAGCACTTCCAAAGAGGGCTACTCCAATATGATCAGAGGAATTCCCCCGGAGTTGGTTTCGGTGAGTCATCAATAGTGATAGAAGGTGGTTGAAGTTTTATGATCATGTCTTGCCACCTCAGCTCTAGGTTACTGATTATGTAATTATCTTTTTGCTTAGCTCAGGATATCTTTCCTTTCTCTTCTCGTATCTGCAAATCAGGGAGAGAAACCTGAAAAAGACAGTGGTGAGCCCTGATTGCTACTTGTTAAGGACCCGCGGTTAAAATACGTTGGAGGTAGGGATGGTTTCGTCTCCTCCGACGAGCTAGAAACCTGTGGGGGGAAAAGATGTCAGGTGTATCCCATAGGGAATGCTTGTGCCAAGGGCTGAATAGTATGGAGGGAAATTTGACCTCCTATTCTTCTGAGGGGGGCTGATTTTGATACTATGTATGTATGGCTACACGAGGAAAAGGGCGGTAAGGTTTTGCCGCCTTTTTCAGCGAGGAAAGAGTCAGTAAGATTTTGCTACCTTTTTCAGCGAGGAAAAGGTCATTAAGGTTCTGATGCCTTTTTCACCCCATAGTCCTCAAGGCTGCAGCTCCAAAAATGACAAAAATCGTATTTTCTTTGGGGCAATACAGACCGAGGAATGAGTGACGTAATCGACAATCTAATATTCTTAAGATGTAGACACTTTCCAAGCCTCCAAATATGCACAACTTAAATGTGAAATGGTGGCAGGTTGCCCTCCTGTTTCACCCGTGGTCATGATGGCGCATTCTCTTGGCAAGTCAAAGTGTTTATACTTGGAGATGGAGTGCGTGCAACCGCTTTATTTATCCTACCTTTGTTTATCTGTGGAACAAAATGTATGCCAACTCTAGCCAGAGAGATCAAAGCTGTAATTTTTTATTAGAAGGTAACGCCACATTGAAAATTTGTAAATCTGTACAAGAAAAGTATGCCTTCTTAGGAGAGTCAATGGTTTCCTCCTGTGGAGATTTTTTTTTTATTATTATTATTATTATTATTATTATTATTATCATCATTAATTGCTAAGCTAAAACCCTAGTTGGAAAAGCAGAATGCTATAAGCCCAGGGGCTCCAACAGGCATCTTTCCATACTGTAAGGCCAGGCTCAGTTTAAGCTTGTAATGGTGAATAATGGAATCCCTCCAGCAACACAGATTCGATGCCTGGAGAAATAGCTTGATCAACTGCCACTTGAAGCAGTGTTCGAGGTGGTGTTTTACGTGATATTTTCAACACTTCACCTGAGATCCTGTAATTCAGAAAAATCTCCATAATTGACAATTTCTGAAAGAAAAATATACAGTAATCCCCTCGACTGAGCATGCTCGCAGGAAATGAGGACCTGTTAAGGTTGTCATAATTTGGAACCCCCGCCCCCCCCAAAAAAAAAACCACTTGCACTGTTTAAGGCTCTGGTTGGACAAAGACAAAAGTCAAGAGGATCTGTACCACTATGTGTGATCTCGGTTTCACCGTGTCCCATAGGCGACACTATATCAATCACTTCAGTCCTTTACAGTACTCTGAAAAGGATGACGATCATTTTTGCACACTGGGGTTGCTGAAAACTCAAAAAAGGGTGGATCTGAAAGGGAAATAACATGAACTACTAACAAGAGTTTTTGTTTTTTGCCCGACAAAAGAGGATGAAGTAGATGGTGAATGATCCCGTTTGGCCTTTTTTTTACACCTTGCATTTTATTTTTCCCACTAGGAAAGCAGCCATTCCCTGAGAAAATCAAAAGTAGAGGAAGGGGTACGGAGTTATCCCCAAGAATTTGGTTAAACAGGATGGGAATCCATCTAAACCCAGCTCATGGCGGTGACACGCAGTTGCCCATCAAGACCAGAACAGGTCCTCACACTACCTTTAATAACACCAATTATCACTCTCACACAAAGCAAAACGTAAAGCACAGCACAAGCATAAAGCACAGCACAAGCATAAAGCACAGCACAAGCATAAAGCACACCACGGAAGTGGTCGTAAACCCGTCCGCCTGCCACGGTGACCAGGAGATGACTGGAACTGTCTTGCTGACTAAGCGTGGGTGGGATGGTTGGTAACCATACGATGATACCAGAATCCCATAACTACAGTACTTAATTCTAGTCGTAACTAAATAACTAAGAAGTAAACCCATATAAATGACAAGGGTTTGTATTAGCGTAGGAACAAACAATTAGGAAATTATTAAACTTTAATAGTTTGTTCATGTTCCCCAGATATAATGTTTCAACATCAAAAAGATTTTTCCAATTTTTCATTAACTGACAAACTGTGAACATCATAACAAGGATGCTGTATGCACAAAATATTTTAAATTAGAATTTTTTTTAAATGACCTAATTTTACATCATCAAAATCTCAAGATATTGACAAAATTTTAACCGTTTAATCTGAAAAGGTTACTCTGAGAATCAGAGTATCACGCACACAAAAAGAGGAGGAAAGGTAAGTTTTTGTTTCCTGGTAAATTTGTGTGTAATTACAATAAATGAATTTGATGGATTGGTCTATTAGACTATTTTTCCCTGTTGGAGCCCTTCGGCTTATTGCATCCTGCTTTTCCAACTAGGGTTGTAGCTTAGCCTGTAATAATAATATGGCCTGGCCCTGGGGCTGAGGCGGCCACTCAGCTCATAGGTGAAACTGGGGAAACCCTAAAGAGCACTGAGAGGAGTTGGACAGCAAGGTGAAAATAATAAAGTTGGAATGAAGGTAAAGTATATTCAAGGCTAAAAAGAAAACATTGCTGAGACCCTTTAGTTATGCCTACATTGCACCATTTGAGCTGCATTGAAGGCACTGTTCCTCCACGGGCAATGAACATACGGGAATTATTAATAATGATTGTTTATTTTCTTTGTAAAATATTTCTTGGAGTACTTAAATTCTACAATGCATACGAAACAGTATTATGAATTTATGACTGATCATTATTCCATTTTACAATGTTTGTCTTTGTGCATAATGATCATGTAGTGAATGATCACACCGACACTGCTTGGACACACGAGGCAATGCGGAAAATAACACAGACCCCCTTTGAGTGTGTGGTGATCATGCTCATAAATCTTACACGAGACTCCTCATGCGCATGGAAGCTCACGGACGAGGACAATCACGTGATCGGCCAATCAAAAACCAGCCTATCTGTTAAACTTGCTATCCTAGTACGATTAGCCAAGCTCTTTGAAAAGCAAGATGCTACAAGCACAAGGGCTCCAACAGGGAAAGGAGCCCAAAGAGGAAATAAAATAGAGAAATAACTAATAAACTATTTATGACAAATTGAAAAAAAATTCAAATACTGTACAGATATTTCAAGATCAGTAAAAACATTAAACTAGATCAGTTATAGGCCTATACTGTATAGACTATGAAATGAGATATATGTTTAAAAGAAATCTTTCCACTAACTTTGAAAATGGGTTTGCTCAATTCTACCAACAGATTAGAAAATCATTCCACAATCTGATCACAGTTAGAATAAGAATACCTGTACTATTTAGTATTGAATCTTACAATGGTGAGGGCCTAGTACTATGTACAGGATGATGCTGTCTGGGAAGATCCGAATACAAAGGAGGGTCAAAATATGCAAAATCTTCTGTAAAATGCACAAAGAACTAAACTACAGTGCTAGAGACTAAAATCCAGATCATGAATAAAGAAATTAATTTTTATATTGACTGACATATAAGGAATTGTTTTGAGAAAGGATGTAGCAGCAATAGCAAGTCACTTTACTGAGGAAACTGTAAACTCATGGGCGGTGACAAAGAAAATTTTTAATGGGAGTATTTGTCTGAAGGTAAAGTAAGTTCAAAGAATGGGACCACAACTAAGCTTTGAGTGATTCAAGTGCAGCAATGTCAAAGTTTCTTATAAGGAGGATTTTCCTTAATTCATGTGTGATCTACCCATTGACAGGAAAAAACCTGAGGACTGAAATAGTTTCAAGTACAGTAGTGACGAATTGGCTCTAGTATAGTTAGTTTACTAGTAGAGGATGTAGCCTTGAAAAAAGTAATGAATCCTATTCTGAGAGAGGACCCATCTGAAACATGTTATTTTGATAATAAAATAAATTTTTGAATATACTTACCCGGTGATTATAATAGCTGCAGCTCTGCTGCTCGACAGAAAACTCTACGGAAAAAATCCGCCAGCGATCGCTATGCAGGTAGGGGGTGTACTTCAACAGCGCCATCTGTCGTCCAGATACCCAGTACTCATTGTAAACAAAGAACTCAATTTTCTCCTCGGTCCACTGCGTCTCTATTGGGGAGGAAGGGAGGGTCCTTTAATTTATAATCACCGGGTAAGTATATTCAAAAATTTATTTTATTATCAAAATAACATTTTTCAATATTTAACTTAGCCGGTGATTATAATAGCTGATTCACACCCAGGGGGGTGGGTAGAGACCAGCAATATATGTTTATATTATTATGAGCTAAGGATTTTTTATTTTATTTTAGAAGTTATCAAAATAACAAAAACAAAATAAATAGGTACCTGGTAAGGAAGTCGACTTGAACAATTACTCTGCCTTTTTAAGTACGTCTTCCTTACGGAGCCTCGCGATCCTCTTAGGATGCTGAGCGACCCCTAGGATCTGAAGTATGAAGGGTTGCAACCCATACCAGAGGACCTCATCAAAACCTCTAATCTAGGCGCTTCTCAAGAAAAGAATTTGACCACCCGCCAAATCAACCAGGATGCGAAAGGCTTCTTAGCCTTCCGGACAACACAAAAACAACAATAAAAAACATTTCAAGAGAAAGATTAAAAAGGTTATGGAATTAGGGGATTGTAGTGGTTGAGCCCTCACCCACTACTGCACTCGCTGCTACGAATGGTCCCAGAGTGTAGCAGTCCTCGTAAAGAGACTGGACATCCTTAAGATAAAAAGACGCGAACACTGACTTGCTTCTCCAATAGGTTGCGTCCATTATACTTCGCAGAGATCTATTTTGTTTAAAGGCCACTGAAGTTGCGACAGCTCTAACTTCATGTGTCCTTACCTTCAGCAAAGCTTGGTCTTCCTCACTCAGATGTGAATGAGCTTCTCGTATTAACAGTCTGATAAAATAGGATAAAGCATTCTTTGACATAGGCAAAGATGGTTTCTTAACTGAACACCATAAAGCTTCTGACTGTCCTCGTAAAGGTTTAGTTCGTCTTAGATAGAACTTAAGAGCTCTCACAGGGCATAAGACTCTTTCTAGTTCATTTCCAACCATATTCGATAGGCTTGGAATATCGAACGATTTCGGCCAAGGACGAGAAGGTAGCTCGTTTTTGGCTAGAAAACCAAGTTGTAGAGAACATGTAGCCGTTTCAGATGAAAATCCGATGTTCCTGCTGAAGGCGTGAATCTCACTGACTCTTTTAGCTGTGGCTAAGCAAACCAGGAAAAGAGTCTTTAAGGTGAGATCTTTAAATGAGGCTGATTGTAGCAGCTCGAACCTTTCTGACATGAGGAATCTTAGTACCACGTCTAAATTCCAACCAGGTGTAGCCAAACGACGCTCCTTCGTGGTCTCAAAAGACTTAAGGAGGTCCTGTAGATCTTTATTGTTGGAAAGATCTAAGCCTCTGTGACGGAAGACTGATGCCAACATGCTTCTGTAACCCTTGATAGTGGGAGCTGAAAGAGATCGTTCTTTCCTCAGGTATAAAAGGAAGTCAGCTATTTGAGTTACAGAGGTACTGGTCGAGGATACAGATACTGACTTGCACCAGTTTCGGAAGACTTCCCACTTCGATTGGTAGACTCTAAGGGTGGATGTCCTCCTTGCTCTAGCAATCGCCCTGGCTGCCTCCTTCGAAAAGCCTCTAGCTCTCGAGTGTCTTTCGATAGTCTGAAGGCAGTCAGACGAAGAGCGTGGAGGCCTTGGTGTACCTTCTTTACATGTGGCTGACGTAGAAGGTCCACCCTTAGAGGAAGCGTTCTGGGAACGTCCACTAGCCATCGAAGTACCTCGGTGAACCATTCTCTCGCGGGCCAGAGGGGAGCAACTAACGTCAACCTTGTCCCTTCGTGAGAGGCGAACTTCTGCAGTACCTTGTTGACAATCTTGAACGGGGGGAATGCATATAGGTCTAGATGTGACCAATCTAGGAGAAAGGCATCTATATGAACTGCTGCTGGGTCCGGGATTGGTGAGCAATATATTGGGAGCCTCTTGGTCATCGAGGTTGCGAAGAGATCTATGGTTGGCTGGCCCCATGTGGCCCAAAGTCTCTTGCACACATCCTTGTGTAGGGTCCATTCTGTTGGAATGATTTGTCCCTTTCGACTGAGGCAATCTGCCATGACATTCAAGTTGCCTTGGATGAACCTCGTTACTAGCGAAATGTTTTGACCTTTTGACCAGGTGAGGAGGTCCCTTGCGATCTCGTACAACGTCATAGAGTGGGTCCCTCCTTGCTTGGAGATGTACGCCAAAGCCGTGGTGTTGTCCGAGTTCACCTCCACCACTTTGCCTTGAAGGAGAGACTTGAAGCTTTTCAAGGCCAGATGAACTGCCAGTAGCTCCTTGCAGTTGATATGCATTGTCCTTTGACTCGAGTTCCAAGTTCCCGAGCATTCCCGACCGTCTAATGTCGCGCCCCAGCCTGTGTCCGATGCGTCCGAGAAGAGAACGTGGTTGGGAGTCTGAACAGCCAGGGGCAGACCCTCTCTGAGGCTGATACTGTCCTTCCACCAAGTCAGGCAAGACTTCATCTTCTCGGAAATGGGGATCGAGACCGCTTCTAGCGTCTTGTCCTTTTTCCAGTAAACAGCTAGGTGATATTGAAGAGGACGGAGGTGTAGTCTTCCTAACGATACGAACTGTTCCAGGGATGATAGTGTCCCTATCAGACTCATCCACTGCCTGACTGAACATCGTTCCTTCTTCAGCATGTTCTGGATGCATAACTGGGCTTGGCTTGTTCTGGGGGCCGACGGAAAAGCCCGAAAAGCTAGACTGTGAATCTCCATCCCTAAATACACAATACAGTAGTTTGGGATGGGACCACTTGAGACTTTTCCATATTGACAAGGAGACCCAATTCCTTGGTCAGATCTAGAGTCCACTTTAGATCCTTCAGACAGCGACGACTGGAAGAAGCTCTTAGAAGCCAGTCGTCCAAATAGAGGGAGGCTCGGATGTCCGCTAAATGAAGGAATTTGGCTACATTCCTCATCAGCCTCGTAAACACAAGAGGGGCTGTGCTTAGGCCAAAGCACAGGGCTTGAAACTGGTAGACAACCTTTTCGTAAACAAATCTCAGAAAAGGTTGGGAGTCTGGGTGGATGGGGACGTGGAAGTATGCGTCCCTTAGGTCTAAAGAGACCATCCAGTCTTCCCTTCTGACCGCTGCTAGAACGGACTTTGTGGTCTCCATGGAGAACGTCTGCTTTGTGACAAAGACATTCAGCGCACTGACGTCTAGCACCGGCCTCCACCCTCCTGTCTTCTTTGCCACTAAGAAGAGACGGTTGTAGAAGCCCGGGGTTTGATGGTCCAGGACTTTGACTACCGCTCCCTTTTCTAGTAAGAGAGACACTTCCTGTTTCAATGCTCGTCTCTTGTCTTCCTCTCTGTACCTGGGAGAGAGATCGATGGGAGACGTTGCTAGAGGGGGTTTTCGTACAAACGGGATCTTGTACCCCTCTCTGAGCAACTTCACAGATTGTGCATCTGCGCCTCTCTTCTCCCAGGTCTGCCAGAAGTTCTTGAGTCTGGCTCCCACTGCTGTCTGAAGAAGCTGGCAGTCAGACTCTGCCTTTAAAGGACTTGGTTCCTTTCTTCTTTCCACGTCTCCCTTCGGCACGAGCACCTCCTCTGCTGGAGGCTCTGCCACGAAAGGGCGGAATAAATCGGGACGCTGGAGTGTCCATCCTTGGTCTAGCTGACAAGGTAGGCAAAGGGGTGGCTTTGCGAGCAGATGACGCAACCAGGTCATGAGTGTCCTTCTGTATCAAAGAAGCAGCAATCTCCTTAATCAAGTCCTCTGGAAAGAGGCACTTAGAAAGAGGAGCAAACAGAAGTTCGGATCTTTGACAAGGTGTCACTCCAGCTGACAGGAAAGAGCAAAGGTTCTCACGCTTCTTGAGGACTCCGGACACGAACGATGCAGCAAGCTCATAGGACCCGTCACGTACGGCCTTGTCCATGCAGGACATGATGAGCAAGGAAGTCTCCTTCTCTGTCGGAGAGATCTTCCTGCTTAGAGCTCCCAGACACCAGTCTAAAAAGTTGAAGACCTCGAAGGCTCTAAATATCCCTTTCAAAAGGTGGTCTAGGTCCGAAGATGACCAACATATTTTCGAGCGTCTCATGGCTAGCCTGCGGGGAGAGTCTACAAGACTTGAGAAGTCGCCCTGGGCAGAGGCAGGAACTCCTAAGCCGAGAACTTCTCCCGTGGCATACCAGACGCTCGATCTAGAAGAGAGTCTAGCAGGGGGAAACGTAAAGGCTGTCTTCCCTAGACTATTTTTGGACTGCATCCATTCTCCTATCACTCGTAAAGCTCTCTTGGACGAGCGTGCGAGGACGAGTCTAGTAAAGGCAGGCGAGGATGACGGCATACCTAAAACAAACTCTGACGGAGGAGAGCGCGGAGCCACAGACACAAACTGGTCCGGAAACATCTCTTTGAACAGAGCTAAAACCTTTCTAAAGTCCAAAGAGGGTTGCGTGGACTTCGGCTCTTCCAGGTCCGAATGTGGTTCATCAACGTGAGCAGCACCATCATCATCCGAAAGTCCATCATCCGAGTATTGAGGAGGAAGCGGCAATGGAGTAGGTAACGGCTGGTTAGCTGAGTCCGGTCGCACGGGTGCATGCGTGACTGAGCCGGACGCAACGTCATGGAACTGTTGCCCAGTCTGTGAGCTGGCAACAACCATAGCAGCGCGGGGACGCACAGCGTCTACTCCAGACTGTCTAGCCTGATGTGGGTGAGCAGTGGCAACCACACTGGGTTGCGGAGGTTGACGCACCGCGTCAAAACAAAACAACTCTGACGGTTTTTGTACCTCGCGAACGTCAACGGAAGGCTCCGTGCGTCGCTGAACGTCAACATGCGGCTGGCAGGGTACACTGGAACGCATGGGTGGCGGAACTCTCTCAACTGGAGTGCGCAAGAAGGTTGCCTCAGCGTCCACAGGACGCACAACCGAGTGTGTGGTTGGTTGTAGGCAAGAGGCTGTACTAGCTGGTGCAGCAGCAACCTTCTCCGCACGCAAGTCCTGCATAAGAGACGTTAATTGGGACTGCATGCTCTGCAGCAAAGACCACTTAGGGTCTGCAGGAGCAGGTGCGGCGACAGACGGTGTAACAGTCTGAGGCGGTACCGCTTTGCCTCTCTTAGGAGGTGAACAGTCATCGGAAGACTGCAGCGAGTCCGAACTGACCCAGTGGCTACAGCTGGGCCGTTGGACTTGCGCGGAAGGGACCGACTTGCGCTTTAACGGTCGTGAGACCTTGGTCCATGGTTTCTTGCGAGAAACCTCTTCCGCAGACGAGGTATAAATGGGCTCTCTCGTCTTTGTGTGGTAGGGGCGATCTTGGGTAGATACGCCCGAAACCACGGAGGGAACGTCTGTTCGCTGATTAAAGCCTCTCGAACCCATTGGTCGTACGACATTGCTTCTCCCCTGGACTTGGGAGCTTGCAAGAGGTCCCGGACTAGGAGGACGACAGGCACGAACAGACGAACCCTCAAGCGCAACACTATCCACAACACTATCACTCACTTTATCACTTCCCACTGCACTTTTACACTTCAGCTCCTTGACGTCCGCCATGAGCTGGTTACGGTCACTAGCCAGGGACTCAACTCTCTCACCCAGAGCTTGGATGGCACGCATCATATCAGCCATCGAAGGTTCCTGAGTGCCAGAAGGGGGATTAGGAGCAACCACTACAGGGGAAGGAATAGGTTGTGGGGCATGAGGAGAGGAAATTTCAACAGAACGAGAGGAACTTCTCCTGACTCTATCTCTCTCTAGCCTACGTGTATATTTCTGGAATTCGATAAAATCGAATTCCGAAAGCCCAACGCATTCCTCACATCGATCTTCCAATTGACAGGTTTTATCCCGACAATTAGAACAAACAGTGTGAGGATCGATAGAGGCCTTCGGAAGACGCCTTGAACAGTCCCTAGCATTACACTTCCTGAATTTTGGGACTTGAGAAGGGTCAGCCATTTTGAATTGGTCAAAGGGGAATTCAAAAACTATCCAAAGTCATCATCAAATAATCCGTAATCAAAAAAAGAATGCAAGGATTTATTGAAGAGAAAGCCTGCACAGCGAAAGCTCAAAACTAGAATAGTGTACTTCACCAAATAGTTGTGAAAACAAATCCAGTTAGCAACAGCGAATTAGTAGGTCTTGCCGGTAGCACGACAGAGAGAAAATTGAGTTCTTTGTTTACAATGAGTACTGGGTATCTGGACGACAGATGGCGCTGTTGAAGTACACCCCCTACCTGCATAGCGATCGCTGGCGGATTTTTTCCGTAGAGTTTTCTGTCGAGCAGCAGAGCTGCAGCTATTATAATCACCGGCTAAGTTAAATATTGAAAACAGCCTTATTAGTAATCAACTTACGATTAGATACCGAGGATAACTCTAATTTAAGCCTTTTTGATAATAGGGAATGAAGTGCTAATAACAGTAACACAGTGAGAAGACTGAAGGTCCAAACAACAGTAAGGATGGCAGTTATGACAGTATTAGTACCCCTCAAATTTCTGTTAATAAAGATACGCTAATTCGATCTCAAACAAGATGACATGGAAGTACCGGTAATTAAATTTTTTAAGAATACACTGAGTGATAAGTTTAATCAAATTTGCAAACCACAGTTCATGTTAAAACACGTAGTTGTTTTCCAATATTTTCATATGAAAATGGCTTGTGTAGAAGACATAAATAAGAAAAGTGTGAATTTATCCTTGGAATTTTATGCTTGAAAGTGTTAGAATTAGTTTATGATAATATTAGAGGTTATTTAGGTAGGGATAAAATATTCAAAAGAATAATTAAATCATATTTTTGGTCAAGATGAAGAAAGTCACGAAGAATTTTGCAAGTACGCAGTCATGAATGTCCCCTATTAAGAAACCCGAATCAGGTCATGCCTACAGGTCAGAGGGGGTACTACTAGAAAATGTAGTTTTTTTTATACGGTGAGCCCTTTACCAAGAAGCAAGGAAAAATTATATCTACTGATGATTACTGACTAAGGAAAAACCAACGTAAATTGATACGACTAACAATTATGAAAATTCTGGTATGCCTGAGAATATCCAGAGAGACACGGGCATAGTCTTTATATCTCAAGTATTTTCAAGAGCAATTGAAAGTAATAAAGATTCAACATATTTATTTGACTTTATATCACCACCAGAGAGCCAAGAGATACTTGAAAATTTCATCAGATGCTGAAATCAAGTTCAAGAAGTCTCTGCACTATTAGTTTTACTCCTAATGAACTAGCATTTGGCCATACAGTAAAATTCCAATAAAAAATGTTATGATCCCAATGGAGCCCCAATAGGGAAAGAATCCCAATGGGGATAAAGAAATGGAGAAGCAAGGGGAAAACAAACGGAAACATGACAAATTATTTGTATTTTTTCCTAAATAATACACACCTGGAGTTACTTTTGGGGATATATTTTCAGCGGAGCTGGAAGGTAGCCATTAGACTAAAAGTGCGAGGTGGCAACCCTACTTAACCACTGGGGGGTACCCAGCCACCTACATCTACTTAAACATTGGTGAACATCACTTTTTTATTGCAGGCAGGACTTATCGGGGGACAAGTGATGGTGGGACAATTTATATAAATAACTCCAGGTTTTTTAAGTTAGGGAAAAACACAAATTATCTATGAATTTGTCATTTGTTCCCATACTAACAAACCTTGTCTTATTTATGTTGATGAATCACCCTTAGGAGGGTGGTAAGCCAATTACTGACTTAGTCATGGACCTGGGCTTACCTAGTACAGTATTAGACTGTAATCAAGGGAAACCTAGCCCCCTCTCTCATCAATACCAAGTGAGAGATAGAGAGACAGCATATGAACATCTAGGTAAGAATGTTCTCAGTTTAAATAGGAACCTTACACATATGAAATAGAAGTTTCCCCATGTTTACCTCGCAGGAAGCATTGGGGACGTCTTTAATTTTATAACTAGACTAGGTTGCACAAGGGAAGTGGTTCTTACCTGAAGAAGTTGAAGCCAGATTACAGAGGGACCCATAGTGCTGTATCCCCATGAGAGGAAGATGAAGAAAGGAAATAGGCCAGATATACTCTCATTCATCCCAGACTTACCCAGGTAACCAATGGCCTCAACCATCTGTTACTTGTCCAGCAAAGAGTTCAAAGTATTATCTAAACGGCCTGTGTGCAGCTAACACAGGACCGATAGTAAACATATCGAGTCTCCTGTGGGTCGCGTCCTGGAGATGGTGGGCGGTGAAGGTGGTCTGATTCTTCCACACGCCCGCTTGTAATACCTGCAACACAGAGTAATTGTGCTTGAATGCCATGGAACGTACTGATGCCCCTGACATCACGAGCTCTAGGTCCTCAAGCTGATGGAGGTTCTGGATTCAGAGCATTGTCTATGAATGCAAATCCAGGCTGAAATAGTGTTCTTAGTAATCCTCCTCTTAATCCTACCTGAACTAACAAATAGTGATGTTAGTCGGGGCCGAGTTGCTGCAGTGTATTCAAGATAATATCTCAAACTCCTCAACGGGCATGGTAACAATTGATCTGGGTCATTGGTTACAGAATGTAGACCTAATCTGAAAGGGCCGGAATCCAGGGTCCAATAACCCCGGATTTTGAGTCTTTGCAATGAACTCAGGGACGAAGCAAGGTGTCACTTCCCCCCATCCCCTTGAATAGGCGATGTTGTATGAGAGACCATGAAGTACGCTAACTTTTTGCTGAGGCTAAAGCGAGTAGTAATGCATCTTACACCGAGGCTATGATCTGTTCCATGGCATATTGGTTCGTAGGGAGGTCTTTTAAGGATCTTAAGACGCGAACCACATTCCAAGGAAGAGGTCTTATCTCCGACTGGGGGCAAGTGATCTCATAACTCTGTATGAGTAAGGAAAGCTCTAACGAAGTGGAAAGATCTACTCCCTTCAGTCTAAAGGTGAGGCTTAAGGCTGAGTGATAGCCTTTCACCACCGAGGCCGAAAGGAGTTTTTCCTCCCAAAGGTATACAAGAAACTCCGCTATCAATGTAATAGTGGCATCGAGTGGAGAGATACTCCTTCCACGACACCAACCACAAAAGACTATCCACTTTGCCTGGTATACTGCAACAAAGGACTTTTGCAAGTAACCAGACATTCTTTTTGCAACTGGTTCAAAAAGCCTCTCTGAGAGAGGAGATGCTGGATAGTCTCCAGGCGTGAAGCCATAGAGATGGGAGAGTCTTGTGAAAGATATTTGATCATGAACACAAAGTCAATATCAACTATTCAGACTTAGAAGCATGAGACAAGTATATAACAACCTTGCATAAGATGCAACAGTATGTCAGAACTCATCAAGATCGAAGAAAAAGGTGAACTGTCTTCGACAGCTCATCACTTGTCATTAACTACCTTGTTAACCGTAGGAACATAAAGAGGAACTAAAATAATTTTCTCAGAAGACACAGGTCTTAAATAAACTTGGAAAGACTTCTATACACCAATTATTTGTACAATTAATGAGATGAACTACATACATTTCTTAAAAAATACCTAACTAATGAATTTGGCACTTTTATTAAAATTCAACCTTATTTCCCACAATCAGAAGATGGTATCAAAGTAAACTATGTAACATCAGCTAAATAGTAACATTTGTTTTCTAGGTCAAGCACATGTGTGTGTATTATAACAATAACCTCACGATCGCTACAATTATGTTCATCACCAACTACAGTTCTCTGATCACAATATAAAGCTATCTGAGAAATTTCCTGTATCAAGAAAGAAAAATCAGTATTACTGTGTTCCCAAACTACTACATAAAAGTTACTAAAAGAAATTAATGTTGAACAAAGGCAGTAAAATCATTCTGAAGCAGATGGGGAGCTTTGAATGTGCATTATATAGCGGGCTATTCTTCATTGGTCCCATAAATGTCCCAATGCTTATGAAAGAGCACAGTAATGACGAACTACCGTCACCTATAAGTTTGGTCACAGCAAATTCAAAGTTTGATGGAAACAAGATTGTCTTACCCATAGCTTTGTGATATATTGTTGCCACTTATTAGAGTTGTCAAATTTTCCTATCCTGTTATATGCAGCAGATTTATTTTTTCAAATAAACCTTTTTTATTTTTTTAACTTAATTATCACTCTTGGTGGATTCACCTCAGCAGCTATAATGATTTCAAGAAGTGAAGACTGATAAGAAGGAGGCCTAGGAAAATGTTGAAAAGTCAAAGGTTTAACTTGTTTAACAAAATAGGTTTGCAAAATTACATCACTTCAAGGCCTGGAATTAACCTGCTCAGCCACTTTTGACAAACTACTTTGAGGGGCCATAATGGGAACCAACATCAATGTGCTCGAACCTTAAGACTAAAACATTCTATCGTAAGGAAAAATCTATTCTTAAAGTATAGGATTTAAATGCATTTGTGCTAGTTCTGAAAAGGATTTGGACACTACGCAATCTCAACATTAAGGATACTAAAGAATTGTATATAATTCCTAAAGACAACTCAACATAAGAATTTTTTCTGTTCCTACTCTGTTATTCCGCAGAATTCATAATAAACAAAAAATATTAACTGCGAACAGGCTTAACAAAAAGAGTCATTGTTAGTGGATGTTTTTACATAATTTAAGTCAGTGTCTGCAGAAATTGAAACAGGCTAAAACCACTGGTTCCAACACTACTTGCACTTACTACACAAAATATACAGCATTTACGATGCTCCCATTCTTGAGAGAATGAAAATTTCTCATTATCTAGAAAGGACTGCTCAGCATACTCGACTTGTAAACCTAGGAAGGATTCAATATCTGAATCCACTTTTAAAACTGGAAAACCACCATCATAAAAACTAAATATTTTTGGCTTTAAGGGAAGGTCATTGACAAAAGGGGTCCCCGAGGTTAATGACTTACTTATAGCATTTTTCTAAAAAGAAAATGACATAACAGATAGGAATTTTCTGCGGTTTTTCTTTTGGATGTAAGAAAAATGCTGGTCCAATTTAAGTTGTGCTTCATTTACAAGTTTGTTAACAGATTTAACCTTAAAACTTCCTAGTTTCAGACGTTAAGGACAAAGGTTATGCTACATGAATGTGATATGCCATGGGTTAGGGCCACACCCTTACCAGCTCGTGATATCCAATTAAGGTGATGCAACGCCGACAGTTGACTGTACACCAGACAAATTCGTTATACTATCTGTTGACGTAAACAAGTTTGGAGAATCAGGGACTGTTCTTCAAGTACAGTACCCTAATTTAGTATGAAAAAATTGCTTATCATCGGTAAGAACCTGTTAGCATCCAGAGATTGAAACATCAGTTTTGATAACTGAATCAACTCCTCCGTTGTTTCTAACCTTTTCTGAAAGACAAATTTGGAATTCTTCCTCTGGAGAGGGGTGAAAAACTACTTCTTTTAGGCAAATGCTCTGAATGGGTAACTGGCAAGACCTGTTTAAATAATTGTTTAAAAAATAAGGACATTGGAAGAGTCACTTGCTTTAGATAGGTGACTGGCATAGCCTGAGCCACTGCGGGACGAACAACTTCCTGTTAAGTATTCCAAACCTCAATAATAATGCTGAAGAAATCAGAGGCTCTGTTATAAGTGACTGAAGAGATTTCAATTTTTTTCATTTTTCTCCAGCCTGCAGTCTAAATAAACCATTAAATTCTGATCTAGATCCCTTTTTAAATTGTTTGAACATTTCTATAATAAGAATTCTGAAACCATGAACTGGAAGGGATGGAGTGGGGAGATGGAATGCGGAAAATTCTGGAAACTCACCCCAAAATAAAACCATTTTGCATCCAGTTTAAGTACTTGGGGTTTGTTGTTGCAGAAAATGGTGGAGTGGAAGCAGATGTACATCATAGAGTAAATGAAGGTTGCAAAGTGTTGGGGGCAGTTAAGGGAGTAGTAAAAAATAGAGGGTTGGGCATGAATGTAAATAGAGTTCTATATGAGAAAGTGATTGTACCAACTGTGATGTATGGATCGGAGTTGTGGGGAATGAAAGTGACGGAGAGACAGAAATTGAATGTGTTTGAGATGAAGTGTCTAAGGAGTATGGCTGGTGTATCTCGAGTAGATAGGGTTAGGAACGAAGTGGGGAGGGTGAGAACGGGTGTAAGAAATAAGTTAGCAGCTAGAGTGGATATGAATGTGTTGAGGTGGTTTGGCCATGTTGAGAGAATGGAAAATGGCTGTCTGCTATAGAAGGTGATGAATGCAAGAGTTGATGGGAGAAGTACAAGAGGAAGGCCAAGGTTTGGGTGGATGGATGGTGTGAAGAAAGCTCTGGGTGATAGGAGGATAGATGTGAGAGAGGCAAGAGAGCATGCTAGAAATAGGAATGAATGGCGAGCGATTGTGACGCAGTTCCGGTAGGCCCTGCTGCTTCCTCCGGTGCCTTAGATGACCGCGGAGGTAGCAGCAGTAGGGGATTCAGCATTATGAAGCTTCATCTGTGGTGGATAACGGGGGAGGGCGGGCTGTGGCACCCTAGCAGTACCAGCTGAATTCGGTTGAGTCCCTTGTCAGGCTGGGAGGAACGTAGAGAGTAGAGGTCCCCTTTTTGTTTTGTTTCATTGTTGATGTCGGCTACCCCCCAAAATTGGGGGAAGTGCCTTGGTATATGTATGGATGTATGTATAAAAATCAAGGTTTTACAAAATCTTAGACATAGATCTAAATTCCAACCTAGTAAGAGAAAACTCAATACTGTACTAATACCGCATTAAGGAGCCTATTCAAATACAGTAAGAAGAAAATTAAAAATAGCAAAGCGCTGTTTACTCGCCTATCTGATTTACCAATACCTCTTTCCAACGGAAACAACAAGTTTTACTTTCGACAGTGAAATATTTTCCTATTTTTCTTATCTTTGCGGCTTTTCCTTTCAAAATGAATTCTGTGGTTTAAATAAAAAATTGGGATTATTTACACACCCTGGATAAGAGTTTGAACAAAGCAACCACCTGAGAGCAAATGTAAGGGACTAGGAGATAATTTAGTGCCTCAATGGAATGAATAGACATCTGTTCATTACCCTTCAGGCTTACAAATGGTTAGGATCCACAGTGTACAAGAGGTGAAACTACCTTCTGGCTATCAGAATAAAGACAAATATGGAAATATCAAGTAACTGCAATAGAGAATAGCCATATTTATGATAAATGGAGTAGTTACGTACCCTACAGTAATTAGTCATCCACCAAAGGATTTATTGAAAATGTAATTTTCAAAGCCCAATGAGTAAGTAGGCTAGGCCTATCTTAATTCACTTCCAAGAGTCTCAGAAGAGGAGCAAGCTAGGCCCATACCTTTTCTATGCCTTAGCAAATACACTGAAAATATTAGGCAATTAAGATAACTGTCTTACCTGGCCTTTGACTGATAAAAGGTAAAACTCTTGTTAATTCTCCCTGATCAGCACGATCATACACTGAAATCAATCACATGACAGGCAATTAGTGACTCCAACTTTTAGGTTGCATGGAACAAGTACTTGAGATATTCATTGTATTCCAGGGCCATTCTACTGAACGTCCATGACTCTGTATTGATCCATTTGATTTTTGTTGGAGGCCTGCCTCTTTTTCAAACAATTCCAGAATGTATTCATAATTCTGAAAAAAATAATAAAATACTCTAAGTTACTTAGCCATTAAAAATAATTATTATATGCACAATCAGTGATAACTATAGTAATATGACATATATGAAAGTAATTTGTATTTTTCCTAACTATAAAAACCTTTAGTTCTTCACTAGTAATAACTCAGCGTAGCTGGGTAAAAAAGAATGTGGGTTTGTATTTATGTCAGGAGAATTCGACAAAAATATAAATCGTACATAGTGCGATGACAGTACTTAATTCAATTTTTGTAGCCTAAAAACGTGTTTTGCATTTTATTTTTTGTGATTAGATCATGTAGAAGTTACGATCATTTAACTTTGATTTACTGTAAATTCATGAGTAACAAAAACCCCATTTATGGCAGAATGACACTCAAAATTATATATTTTCTTTGTAAGAATTATTCTAGAATATCGTCTTCCCCTTGTTTGATTCATACCTATGGTCAAAAGTTGCACAGCATCACATAATGTACCGACTATCGAAGATCACAGAGTGATTAACATCATTTAGTCATGGTACTACAATTAATTTTTATTGTTTATTTATTAATTTCTATGATATGCTTGATAATTACCACATAGGCTTTTGTAATAATATAAGCTCTATGAATTTTTTTATGTTCAAAATACTGTAGTTCTGAAAGTAGCATCGATGCTCATTTAAATGAGAGAGCGCTAGTACTCTTACTTACACTAGCAATTCATTTAATTTATCTTCTGATTATGTGTCCCCGAGATTTATAACTTTTCGTTAATAAATTTGTTCAATTCTAAAATCAACATAATTCGTTTCATTCCCTTTTCCCTCAATTGTATAGTGATAATCTTATTTACCTTATTTCCTAGAAATTTATGCTGGTCTATTCTTACAAACTTAGCCTAATACAGTATTTGAAAGTGTTCATACTCAAGTTTAAGCCTAGATTTGGAGTCTTGGGTGAGAGATGCCTCCCTGTGAATTGAAAACCTTTCCAGAAAGGCAGTGTTGTTACAAACCCTTTTATCAGTTTATGACTTGTAATAAAATACATTTTCACCACAGGTAATGTCAAATTGCCAATTGGTTCCAAAACTAACACTTGGACATCCTACAAGTAACCCCAAATTGTAGGTAATAGAATGAGTCATTTCATAGTACAAACTGTTAAGTCTTTCTAATAAAATTATTCATTATGAATGTAACAAAAATTATTGATTTAAAGAGACAAATTAGTTTTCAGCGTCTTTTTTAACTAATGGTAACTTCAAGTGGAATATTACTTTGTATGATGTATGACTGTACAATATTCAAATTTCCATTGCAAACCATAAAAGTTATAGGATAACTAATTCACAAAGAAGAGAATGTCTAATTTTAAATATTAAGACAGGCAGCTCGACTTTTGATACACTATTATATGAAATAAACTACAGTAATGAAAATCACAGAAACAGGGACTTAAAGGCTAAGTAGCCAAGATCCACAGAGATGTTGGAAGGCAGGTAAACTAGTTCCCTGGTGGCTCAAAAGTGATGAACCCTTGAGGCACTTGTGTAAACTCCAAAAACTTTTCCAAACCACGTGGTTCCCAAACGCATGATTTCCAATCTTTGTAACAAATCATAAGTATGATATTTTCAATTTAAAATAGATTTTTTAATATACTTACCCGGTGAATATATATATAGCTTACGTCTCCGACGGTCAACAGATTCCAAAAACTCGCGAGCGATCACCATGAAGGTTGCTGGGTGTGCCCACCAGCGCCGACTGTCGGCCAGATACCGCATATACTTCTCAACCAATTCAGTTTTTTTCAGTCCGTAGGGTCTCTATCGGGGAGGAGGGGAGGGCCTTTAATTATATATATTCACCGGGTAAGTATATTCAAAAATTTATTTTAAATTGAAAATATAATTTTTAAATATTGAACTTAGCCGGTGAATATATATATATAGCTGATTCACACCCATGGTGGTGGGTAGAGACCAGTATTAAAACAATAAAGGCGTATGCTCAAGAGTTTTTGACAAATATTCAAAAAACAAACTTAAGTATAGGTACCTGATAAGGAAGCCGACTCTGATGATTACTCTGCCTCATTAGTCCGCTATCCTCACGAAGCCCAGCGATCCTCTCAGGATGCTGAAAGACTCCCAGGAGCTGTTATAATCAGGGTGAACACCCCTACAACAGGACCTCATCAATACCCTTAATCTGGGCGCTCTCAAGAAACAATATTTTGACCACCCGCCAAATCAAAAGATTGCGAAAAACTTCTTAGTCTCCCGTACAACCCAAAACAAGATTAAAAATTTCAACAGAAGATTAAAAGGATATTGGGATTAAGGGAATGTAGTGGTAGAACCTTCACCCACTACTGCACTCGCTGCTACGAATGGTCCCAACGTGTAGCAGTCCTCATAAAGAGTCTGGACATCTTTCAAGTAATATGAAGCGAACACCGACTTGCTTCTCCAAAAGGTCGCGTCCATAATACTTCTAAGAGATCTATTTTGTTTAAACGCTACTGAAGTTGCTACCGCTCTAACTTCATGAGCCTTAACTTTAAGCAAATTACGATCCTTCTCACTTAAATGAGAGAGTGCCTCTCTAATCAATAGTCTAATAAAATAAGACAACGCATTCTTCGACATGGGCAAAGAGGGCTTTTTAACGGAGCACCATAAAGCCTCTGAAAAACCTCGCAGCGGTTTAGTTCGAGATAAATAAAATTTAAGAGCTCTAACGGGCCACAGCACTCCTTCAACTTCATTCCCAACAATCTCAGATAGACTGGGAAGTTCAAATGATTTAGGCCATGGACGAGACGGAAGTTCATTTTTGGCCAAGAAATGTTGAAGAGAACATACTGCTTTATTAGCGGAGAAGCCGATATTCTTGCTAAAAGCATGTATCTCAATAAACCTTTTCGCAGAAGCCAAGCTCACCAAGAAAAGTGTCTTAAGGGTAAGATCCTTCAGGGAGGCTGAATTTAACGGTTCAAACCTGTCTGACATAAGGAACTGCAGGACCACGTCCAAGTTCCAAGCAGGAGTAGAAATATGACGCTCCTTGTAAGTCTCGAAAGACTTAAGAAGGTCTTGAAAATCTTTGTTATTAGATAGATCCAAATTTCTATGCCTGAAAACAGAAGCTAACATGCTTCTGTAGCCTTTAATGGTAGACGTAGAAAGGGAGCGACCGTTTCTCAGATAAAGCAGAAAATCTGCAATCTGTGCTACAGAGGTACTGGAAGAGGAAATAGAGGAGGACTTGCACCAGTCTCTAAATACCTCCCATTTAGATTGATAAATCCTGATGGTAGCGGATCTTCTAGCCCTCGCGATCGCTCTAGCTGCTTCCTTCGAAAACCCTCGAGCTCAAGAGAGTCTTTCGATAGTCTGAAGGCAGTTAGACGAAGTGCGGGGAGGCTTTGATGAAATCTCTTTACGTGAGGCTGACGCAGGAGATCCATCCGCAACGGTAGACTTCTTGGAATGTCTACTAGCCATAGAAGTACTTCTGTGAACCACTCTCGCGGGCCAGAGGGGAGCAACCAACGTCAACCTGGTCCCTTCGTGAGAGGCGAACTTCTGAAGCACCTTGTTTAGGATCTTGAAGGGTGGAAAGGCATAGATGTCTAGGTGAGACCAGTCCAGAAGGAATGCGTCTATGTGGGCCGCCTCTGGATCTGGAACAGGAGATCAATAAGTCGGGAGCCTCTTTGTCAGAGAGGTCGCAAAGAGATCGATGGTGGGTCGACCCCAAGTCATCCATAGTCTTTCGCACACATCCTTGTGCAGCGTCCACTCCGTAGGAATCACCTGTCCTCTTCGGCTGAGACAGTCCGCTAAGACATTCAACTCCCCTTGGACGAATCTCGTCAAAAGAGAGATGTTTCGATCTTTTGACCAAGTGAGAAGGTCCCTTACGATGACGAAAAGAGAGTGGGAGTGAGTGCCTCCTTGCTTCGAGATGTATGCCAAGGCCGTGGTATTGTCTGCATTCACCTCCACTACCTTGTTTCGAACCAGACTCTCAAAACTCCTTAACACTAAATGGACTGCTAAAAGCTCTTTGCAGTTTATGTGAAGACTCCTCTGGTCTGTGGACCAAAGACCCGAGCACTCCAGATTGTCCAGAGTCGCTACCCAACCCAAATCCGATGCGTCTGAAAACAACACATGGTTTGGGTTCTTGATTGCAAGAGAAAGACCTTCCCGAAGTCTTATGTTGCTGTCCCACCAAGCTAGACAAGTCTTTACTGAATCGGAGATTGGAATCGAGATCGTCTCTAAACCCTTCTCCTTGTTCCAATGGTGGTCTAGGTGAAACTGGAGAGGGCGCAGGTTGAGTCTCCCTAGAGAGATAAACTGCTCCAGCGACGAAAGAGTTCCTAGGAGACTCATCCAAACTCTCACAGAGCAACTGCTTTTCTCTTGCAAGAGACGGACTTTGAACAAAGCCTGCTCCATCATGGTGGAAGACGGAAAAGCCCGAAAAACTAGACTCTGTATCTCCATCCCCAAATAAAGAATGGTCTGGGATGGAGTCAGTTCTGACTTCTCCATGTTCACCAGGAGACCTAACTCTTTGGCCAGGTCCAAAGTCCATTTGAGGTCCTCCAGACAGCGATGAAGGGACGACGCCCTGAGTAACCAGTCGTTCAAATAAAGGGAGGCTCTGATCCCCGACAAATGTAGGAACTTCGCTACATTCCGCATGAGCCTTGTAAAAACAAGAGGAGCAGGGCTGAGGCCGAAGCACAGTGCTCGAAATTGATACACCACCTTCCTGTACACAAACCTCAGATAATGTTGAGAGTTTGGATGTATCGGAATGTGGAAGTACGCATCCTGCAGGTCGAGAGAGATCATCCAGTCGCCCTCTCTGACCGCTGCCAAAACGGATTTGGTGGTCTCCATCGTGAATTTTGTTTTTACAACAAACACGTTGAGAGCACTTACATCCAGCATTGGCCTCCAACCTCCTGTGTTCTTCGGAACCAGGAAGAGACGGTTGTAAAAACCTGGGGATTGAAGGTCCGAGACATTCACCACCGCCCCCTTCTCCAACAACAGAGAAACTTGAAGATGCAACGCCTGTCTCTTTGTCTCCTCTCGATACCTGGGAGAGAGGTCTATCGGAACTTTCACTAGCGGAGGTCTTCGTACAAAAGGAATTTTGTAACCCTCCTTCAGCAACAAAACAGACTCCCGGTCTGCACCCCTCTTCTCCCAGGCCTGCCAGAAGTTGGTCAATCTGGCCCCTACCGCTGTCTGAGGACGTGGGCCGTCAGACTCTACCACGTGAGGATTTGGATCCTCTCTTCTTACCTCGTTTGCTATCGGAACGAGAGCTACCCCTACTGGGGGCTCTGCCACGAAAAGGCGGGATAAATCTCGCCGCTGGCGTGTCAAACTTGGGTCTGCTGACATGAGAAGAAGAAGGCAAAACCTTACGAGCAGTCTTGGCCACTAAATCGTGCGTGTCCTTCTGAACAAGAGATGCCGCGATATCTCTAATAAGATATTGAGGGAACAAAGTCGAAGATAAGGGAGCAAAAAGAAGTTCTGACTTCTGACAGGGAGTAACCCCTGCAGAAAGAAAAGAACACAAGTTTCTCTCTTCTTAAGAACTCCTGCTGTGAACGTAGCCGCCAGTTCATTAGAGCCATCCCTTATTGCCCTGTCCATGCAAGACATTATCTGAATAGAGACATCATTGTCCGATGACGAGACCTTCTTACTTAAGGCTCCCAGGGACCAATCAAAAAAATTAAAAACCTCGAAGGCATGGAAAATTCCTTTAAGGAGATGATCCAGATCTGTGGAGGACCAGCAAACCTTCGAGCGTCTCATGGCTAGACGACGAGGAGAGTCTACAAGGCTTGGTAAGTCTCCCTGGGCAGAGGCAGGCACTCCCAAGCCGAGAACTTCTCCCGTGTCATACCATACGCTCGCACGAAAAGCCAATTTGAAAGGGGAAAAGGCAAAAGAAGACTTCCCTAAACCTCTCCTGGTTACTAACCAGTCTCCCAACAAATGCAAGGCTCTCTTAGAAGAGCGAGAGAGAACCAACTTCGTAAACGACGGAGTCGATGAAGTCATGCCTAAAGTAAATTCAGACGGCGGCGAACGTGGAGCCGCAGTAACAAAATGATCGGGAAAAACATCCCTAAAGATAAGCATAATCTTTTTAATGTCAAGGGATTGCTGGACAACCCTAGGCTCCTTCCCATCTGAATGGATCCCCACAGGCACATCAGCAGGAAGGGGATCATCAACTTCCTCATCCGAAGGAACATCATCCAACAAAGGTAAAGTCTTGCGACACGGGGAAAACACAGTATGCCGAGGCGGCAAAGCTTGACAGGCCACATCTATATGCAAAGTAGCAGCAGCAAAAGTCGAGGGGACGACGTCACGTCGAGACTGCAAAGACTGAAGGTCTTGAGGTTGAGAGTCAACACGAGACTGCGGCGACTGGCGGTCGACATCACGTCGGGACAACGGAGTCGCCCGATGAACGTCACATCGGGACTGCGGCGACTGCAGCTCAAAGTCACGCTGTAACTGCGGAAACTGAATTTCAACGTCACGTGACTGACGCGACTGACGAGGAACACGATCAGAATCACGTTTAACAGCACCGCTGACATTAGCGATAACGTCAGAATGACGAGACAAATCTCGCTTAGGAGGTTGAAGACCTGAATCACGCTTGCCGGACTGACGAACCGCAAGCAAAGGTTCCTTACGAACCTGGGCATGATCATAAACTTCCATTAAGGATGAAAGTTTTAACTGCATGTCTTGTAAGACACTCAACTTAGGGTCAACAGGACTCAAAACCGACCGTGACGTCGGCAACGTCTGCGCATGCAAGTCATTGCACCGAACGGGACCCTCGAACTCAATGTCACGTTTGCGGTTAACAGGAGAACAATCATCCGATGACTGAATACGGTCGGAGCTGTCCCAATGACTACAGCCAGGACGCTGGACCTGTCCTGAAGGGACCGACTTGCGTTTCAAAGGTCTTGAAACCTTACGCCAAGGTTTCTTATGAGACGAATCATCGGAAGACGAGGAGAACTTCATTTCCCCCGTCTTATGGTAAGGACGTGCTTGAAGAGCAACGTCTGATACCTTTGAGGGAACGTCTGTACGTTGGTTTACACCTCTCACTCCCTTAAGCCCTACGACATTCCTTCTCCCTGGGGCAGGGGAGCTTGAAAGAGGTCTCGGACTAGGCAAGTGACAAGCATGAACAGACGAACCATCCGGCAAAACACTAAACACATTTGATGCACTTTCCACTTTACCACTTTGACCCTTTAAAATTTTAACGTCGGACATAAGCTGATTTCTGTCTGAGGCCAACGATTCGACCTTCTCACCCAACGCTTGAATGGCCAATAACATATCACGCATAGAAGGTTCATTAGTGCCAATAGGGGGTTCTGAAACTACCACTACAGGAGAAGGATTAGGTTCAGGGGCATGGGAAGAGGAAAAATCTAGAGATCTAGGAGAGCTTCTTCTCACCCTATCTCTTTCGAGTTTCCGAGTATATTTCTCATACTCCAACCACTCGAATTCAGATAAAACAATACATTCCTCACATCGATCCCCTAATTGACAAGAATTACCTCTGCAATTAACACAAATAGTATGAGGATCAATGGAAGCTTTAGGAAGACGTTTACAGTATTACAGTCTTTCGCACATTTACGATAGACAGGAGAAGGGTCAGCCATTATGAAAATTTCAAAGAAAATCCAAAAGAAAGCCAAGTTCAGCAACAATAATCAAAAAAGGGTTTCAAGAGTTTTATCGAAGATAACCAACACAGCGAAAGCAATAAAACCATGAACAAGTACTTCACCAATCGGTAGAAACTTGAGGTTAAGCGCGAGCGGAACCAATGCTGTCACTACCACCGACAGAGAAGAACTGAATTGGTTGAGAAGTATATGCGGTATCTGGCCGATAGTCGGCTCTGGTGGGCACACCCAGCAACCTTCATGGCGATCGCTCGCGAGTTTTTGGAATCTGTCGACCGTCGGAGACGTAAGCTATATATATATTCACCGGCTAAGTTTAATATTTAAAATTTCCCGATTGCTATATACGATCATAAGGTTCCCGACCTTAGAAAGTGATCACACGATTCCCGATTACTATACACCAGCCAAGCATTCCCAATAGTGGTAGATGATTGTAGAGTCATCAATCGCTGTAGATGATCGAGAATTTCCCAATCACAGTACACTATTGTAGAGTTCCTATTTGTGGTAAATGATCATAAGGTCCTCGATCATGGTAACCGATCATTTAACTTTTGCAATAGCAATAAATGGGGAAAAACCTCATCATGAAGAACAACAAAAAGCCAACCTGTCTTGCAGGGAGCAATTACAAACAGAACATTCTCCTTTAGATGAAATGCAAATAGGGTAGGGCACACCACAAGGAAAACAAGCGTTCATGTTGGTAAAATCTCGTAGCATGTACTGTATGTGTAATGAAAACAGTCCTACATTCCTCTGCCATAGTATCGTATAATGGAAGAGCAAGAACGAGGCAAAAACCAAAAGTCATAAGACTTGAAAGTCACTGAAGATATGTGAAGTGTTTGATTACATAACATTGAACAAGTGCACTGATTACATGAACCTTGTCACCAAACATATTCTCAGGGAAATAGGCATTTCTGGCACATAACCTCTTGCCTTGTGCATTTGGCAAGAACATACTCTGTATCCAACTCACCCCGGTTGGCAAGGGACCTTTCCCCAACGATTGGCAAGGCATGATCTTAGTACGTACTGTCCTCACATACTCTGAGATTGTCGGAGACATAACTAACTTGATCTGACCTATTTAGATAACATCTTCCCCTTCAAGTGTAGCAGTAGCCTTTACTTGAAGGCATCGCATTCGGTACAAGACTAACCTTGGTTGACAAGCAGCGTGTACCGACGTCTATTCCCGAAGGAGCAATTTTTGGTACAGTATGCATCTTTTTCCTCATTCTCTCTAGAACTTAGAAGGTACTTGTGCAAGAAAGGATGAAAAGGGCGAGACCTTTACTCCTACCTTTAGTGTGCGCACTCTTGTGAGAAAACACAGGTAGCAGGTGTGTAAGCACTTGTATTGCATACCGATACATATCACTGGGGGAAGGAATGTTCCCAGTAAGCCTTCTCTTACCTCGCAATATTTTCTGGCGAACATAAAACTATCAAGTTTCTTATCCTACTAAATGGCAAATGTAAGCCCTTGTAAGAGGGTGAGCAAGCATAGCTTTCTAAGCACACGTAAGGTCTCATTAGAGGGCAAGCATAGCCTTATAGAAGGGCGAGTGCAAACAGTAGAGCATTCTCAATCTGAGATTGTGCACCAGCAGTAGAGTGCATTTCAGGGGAAAGAGTAGACACATCAAGGCCCAATGAGTGCATGCCACATGGGGGAGAGGGGGGTAGTACTCATGATAAGAAGATCTTGTGCTAATAGACAAACATGCTTCCGTGCCAATATATAGGCAAGTGCAAGCATGTGAATGTTCCAAGATGATGAATGAGCGTAAAAAGACAGGTGCGTGCAAACATGTAAATGCTATTAGTCCAACGAAAAAGAGTGCTAGCGTCAAGTGATGAGGTGGTCCAAGTACACTGACAGGTAGCCAAGAAGGCTACTGACAGAGCTACAGTTACAAGGTATTACATGAGATGGCACAGGTACACACTAACCAAATGTAGCAGCTGCAAACAAGCAGCCTCACCAAGTCAGAAGCAACATTGTGTGCACACTTCACTATTGCTCTTGCTGGGGCTGAGAAGGGCAAGACACTCGCATAGGAGTTAAATCTTTCTCAAGTAACACCGTAATGAGCCGACGTGTCACTAGGCAACTTGGAGTCAACTTACAAGGAGAAATAGGATTGAGAAAGTTCTGAATTGGATCAAGACTGACTGGTAATGGGTCTTTTTCTGAGTGTCTGTGAGACAACGAAGGAGACAGAAACCCATCTAACCAAATGATTGACAGGGACGATGAGGTTGGAGGTAAGAGCAATGCTCACCATCACCAGGACTAAAGATCCAGCTGACTGAACCCTAAGGAAATGGTCATTGAGTAAGAACAGAAGCTCCCTCCTGAAAGAGAAAAGAATACGCTATATTTCCCAAGGAACTTTTAGCAAGACCCCTTGTGCTCAAATACTACAGCTTATTTTTTCTTCCAAGAAATTCCTGAAGAAAAGATTAGGAGGGGGAAGGAAGAATTGGTAAGGGTGGAAGAAGAGGTAGCAAACTCACTCTAGCCAACAATTCTCCCTTGCTACCATGAGTGGTTCAAAGGTTCCTACAGATCAGGAACAGGTGCACTATCACTTTAATTTTGCTAATAGGAAAGCAAGGAAAAATTCCTAGTCTAAGAGCATTCATAAGTATGCTTATCCATCCTCCGCTTAGGCGTGAGACCAAACTTTTCTCAGTCACAATCCTACAATCATAAAACAAGCTAGGATTAGTCCCTAGGGTCACCAAAAGCATGAAGTTTTCCTCCCTGGAAGATGAACCCTTTCTGGAGGCCAAGTAAGGAGAAAAATTTCAAAATAAACAGGGTCTGATTAGAACTGTACTGGTTCAGCAGATAGGATTACAGATTCAACTCCATCCCTGCAACGACTCATGAAGAGCCAACACGAGAAGAGTGGAGGTCATAAAACACCAAGTGCAAAAATCTAATAGCCATACCTCTGTTGAAAGTCCAGATATAGAATCTGGAAGGTAGGTATGGAAAGGATTTGAATAGGAGGAAATGTGCAAGGCAACAAATCCCTCTATTGGCAGCAAGGAACATTATTCTGCATCACTTTCCCCCCCTCCTCCTTCCTCCTAGCACCCCTCTTGGACTGAGCCTGGAAAGGGCAAAAACAGATGAAGCAATTCTAACCCCTGCTGAGGAAGAAGTTCCTGGTGGTCATTTCTATGATTCGGATAAGCTGGAAACTTCCTTAAACCCAAGCCAGAGGGCAAGGCTTGGTCGCATGGTCTTCCACGAGAGACCCTTGTCAACCATGAGGAGATTGGTTAAGGAGGAAGAGAGAGGGAGAACTCACCTTCCCTTTGTCGACTATTACTCCTTGTTGTCATAGAGGATCCATGGTTTGGGCAACCAATAATGACTACACTCCCTGAGGAGGAAGCTACAAGAGATTCCAATGCCACAACTCAAATGACTACACTGGGTATTTTGTTCCAAGAGAGCACTGGGAAATTCACTGACATTACAACACAGGGATCAAAATTTTGTAAACAATATCAGAGATAGTTGAGCCCTACAAATGAGTAACTTCCACGGCCATAAATGCCAACACAGCCAACACTCGATTCAAATCGGGTAACTCTCTCTTAAGGCAAAAAACCGCCAAGAAGCAAGACGAGTTACGATCTGATTTCATCACCTTCTAGATTGGAGGAGTAGGAACAACACTCCAAAGACAAGCCTTCACAAAGGTACAAAACACACAGGGTTTATAAGGTTTCTCCCTAATAGGAACAAAATTCATATCACATGCTTACCTTTTGGTGTACTTCAGCTTGAAAGCAAGAGCTCTCACACCCCCAAGAGATAAAAACTCATCACAATCACAAGAAAGATAAGATCCAACAGTCAAGACTGTGCAACAGTATGTCTGTACCCGGTGCAGCCAAAGACATACGAACTAGTCTTTGACAGGCAGGTTGGTGGGGCTTCCCACTCATGCCACCTGTATTCATCCAACTACAGTACATCCTTAACGATTCATTGGTCATTTCAACTCCATTGAAGATAAATTCCTATTTTAAAGGACAAAAGGTTTACATACGTATAGGAATACAGTAAATCAGGATTAGATCAGATCCATTAATTTGTCCAATAAGACCCAGTACTGGGGCAAAGGGGGCCATTCGGCACCCATGCGCAACTGGGTCTAAACATTGCAGTTGCACTAAGAGGAATAGCAAAATGGAAGAAAGGAAGCAGCAAGTTGGATAAAAGTGAGTACTGTATAGCTAGGATCCGGGAAGGCCTTCAAGTAATGACTACAATGTAACATTGAGGCTCAATGTCGATACTACCTTTTGTACACAAGCGTACCTCGCATGCAGGGAGAAAAATGGGGGGATTTTTTATATCTGCATTGCTATAGCCTTGAAAATTTGGTAAAATTTGACAAGGCCTATAAAGCCATTTAACTTCAATTCTTCATTGGTTAATGAATGCTTAGGCAACCCATCCTTTTTCACCATATTTTTCCTATCATGTACAATGGAAAGTTTCCGATATAATTCTACCCAGCATTTTGGGTACATTACAGTATAAATTAGGCCTATCAGTCTTTTGGCAAAAAATTAGAATACAGTACAGTACTTGTAGTTGTAAAATTATGATACTTCTGGCCTTTTTATTAATGAAATAATGTCAAATTGCTTACCAATTAATTCTTTAAGTCTCAGCTGCATCTTGAAGACATGTCTATCAGCTTTTTATAGTCTTTTGAGAAGTTGTTCCCACACTCTTGAGCAAGCAGCGGGCATACAGCTGAAAACTGTGCTTGAAAACTGTGCTTACACAACCATTTCTTCATGACCAGAGGTTGATATGTAGTTTGGGAACATTTCACCCAACAAATTCATCATCGGTCCACAGTAAGGTTCCTGAATATTTTCAGACAAGCCTTCCATCATTGCTGAACTTCGGCTCGACATTAGCTGCCATTTAAAAATTCTTGGAAATACAGTGCAGTATTACAATTCAAACCTGAAAAGGATATTGAATTTTATCATTTGTTAATAAACATTCTTAAAATGAATACAAGAAAAATACTGAAATCTATCACCAATTAATAATTACCAAAGTTATTGCTGATATATATTGCAAGTTTCAACATTGTTTTAGGTCCGAACGAGATCTCAAGTGTCAAGAGATTGGGCTACCGATTGGACTCTATTATTTTTCAATGGACTCTTAACCCCTTCACTACAAGGCAGCGGATCCACCCTCAAGTTATATATGAGATTTGTCACCATCGAATATACAGGCTCACTTCCTCTATACAGTAATAACCTACACTTCCATGTTTGTTTTAATGCCGATTACAGAATAAGATTTTTCAAAAATTTACTTTATTTTCTATCGTATTTCACTCTGATCAACCAAAATATTATTTCCATTCATTGTGAAGTTATTCTACAATAATTTACAAAAATTTTAATTATATCATTTTCTCTAAATAAATGTAAAGCACTGTGATTTTATGTGTAAAAAAAAAAAAAATTAATCATTGAAGTGACTATGCCATACAAGAACATGACATGCTGTGTAGAATGTCAATAAATGGAAATAATGACAGCAGGCTAACTTTTTACTTTTTATAGATATGGTAGTTGAGAAAAGGAATAAAAAAATTCCTATCTAGCACTACTAGCAAAACGTTTTGATGACGTCGTGGGAAGCAGAGAACTGATAATGGTTAAAGAACGCTATGTAATACTTCTGTGTGATTTCAACACATGCCAAAATAGAAATACACTTAAAAAAACTTACATAATAATGCATAAGGACTATAATCACAAGTATTTCGGCTAGTGGTGGAGTGAGATGCGAGCATCCCCAAGTCTCCAAGCTGGGGTTGTCGGGGGGGGGGGGGGGGGGGGGGGGGGGGTTGAGTATTGTCTCATGTATGGAATTTTCCCATTAGCTAGAGGGTGGTATGATTCTACATGGTAACACAAAATCAGACTAAAATACTGTAGCTTTTACACTATCAGGAAGAAAGGCTAGAAAACCAAAGACTTCATTGGTTGGCTGAAGAAAGGGGGGGACCATTTTTATCTTTAATTTCCTGAGTTTGAACTGTGGGATATATGACCATGAACAGTACTCATTTGGACGATATAAGAGGGATTTTAAATTCCATATTGTTTACATTTGTAAATGACGTATCTGAGACGTCCTCGGGTGTATCACAGGGTATATTCCGACGTCAAACGACTGTAGCGAAGGGGTTGACATCTGTTTGTTAAACAATTCTGATCAAAGTTATCTGCATTTCTGTGGGTGCAATTCGCCAGGCCTGCTTTCAAACTCCCAAAACCCATGGTCTCCTATTGAGGTACACTCCATACTTATTACTTGGTGAGCGATTGGTGTCCGGTGAGAGTGGGGCTGAGACAGGGATGTGTGATGTCGCCGTGGTTGTTTAACTTGTATGTTGATGGAGTGGTGAGAGAGGTGAATGCTCGAGTGCTTGGACGAGGATTAAAACTGGTAGGCGAGAATGATCATGAATGGGAGGTAAATCAGTTGTTGTTTGCGGATGATACTGTACTGGTAGCAGACACAGAAGAGAAGCTTGACCGACTAGTGACAGAATTTGGAAGGGTGTGTGAGAGAAGGAAGTTGAGAGTTAATGTGGGTAAGAGTAAGGTTATGAGATGTACGAGAAGGGAAGGTGGTGCAAGGTTGAATGTCATGTTGAATGGAGAGTTACTTGAGGAGGTGGATCAGTTTAAGTACTTGGGGTCAGTTGTTGCAGCAAATGGTGGAGTGGAAGCAGATGTACGTCAGAGAGTGAATGAAGGTTGCAAAGTGTTGGAGGCAGTTAAGGGAGTAGTAAAAAATAGAGGGTTGGGCATGAATGTAAAGAGAGTTCTATATGAGAAAGTGATTGTACCAACTGTGATGTATGGATCGGAGTTGTGGGGAATGAAAGTGATGGAGAGACAGAAATTGAATGTGTTTGAGATGAAGTGTCTAAGGAGTATGGCTGGTGTATCTCGAGTAGATAGGGTTAGGAACGAAGTGGTGAGGGTGAGAACGGGTGTAAGAAATGAGTTAGCGGCTAGAGTGGATATGAATGAGTTGAGGTGGTTTGGCCATGTTGAGAGAATGGAAAATGGCTGTCTGCTAAAGAAGGTGATGAATGCAAGAGTTGATGGGAGAAGTACAAGAGGAAGGCCAAGGTTTGGGTGGATGGATGGTGTGAAGAAAGCTCTGGGTGATAGGAGGATAGATGTGAGAGAGGCAAGAGAGCATGCTAGAAATAGGAATGAATGGCGAGCGATTGTGACGCAGTTCCGGTAGGCCCTGCTGCTTCTTCTGGTGCCTTAGATGACCGCGGAGGTAGCAGCAGTAGGGGATTCAGCATTATGAAGCTTCATCTGTGGTGGATAATGTGGGAGGTTGGGCTGTGGCCCCCTAGCAGTATCAGCTGAACTCGGCTGAGTCCCTGGTTAGGCTGGAGGAACGTAGAGAGTAGAGGTCCCCTTTTTGTTTTGTTTCATTGTTGATGTCGGCTACCCCCCAAAATTGGGGGAAGTGCCTTTGGTTCATGTATGTATGTATGTATAACTTAGCTACACTAGAAATCGTTAGAGTAAAGAAAAAAAGAAGTCTGCACACTAATGTTCATGGCTAAAATCAAATAACAATCCTGAGTGGCTTCATCAGATAGGAAAATAGAAGCTGATATGGCTTATATGTTTGGGGAAAAAAATAAATTCAACCAAAATATTGGAAAAAAATATATGCCAGCTGGATCAGCCAAATTCAATATTTAGAATAACTTTATATTGTTGTCCTAGAGTAGAAGGCTGGTTATATATCAATCTGTTAACTGCTTAGAGATACTAAAATGTTCAATAAGTAAGAAAATGGTGTCTTGGATCAAGCCAGATTAACTAACTTGTGGGTTAAAGGGGCTAAGCCCCAATAGACAAGGACAATGATCTGGGTTAGGTTGGGGGGTGGGGCATATGGTTTCAGTTTACTAGGGACGGCGCAAATATTCACCACGGGTTAAAGTGAAAACTTTCAAGAACCAATATAAAGCAAATAATTCTAATTCTCATATAGAAATAACCAAGGAAATCTTCAACAGTGCACTGCCAGTAGCAACCATCATTCAGATACTTAGGTTTCCTGTGATTAACAAGTAACTATATATCAATGGGTACTGGTTTTGTATGTGGCCTACCTTTCGAATATGGCCCACAAAATTCTATCTCTGTTTAAGTATGTGGCCTAACCTAACCTAACCTTATCATTATTATCATCACTTGCTAAGCTACAACCCTAGTTGGAAAAGCACGATGCTATAAGCCCAGGGGCTCCAACAGGGAAAATAGCCCAGTGAGGAAAGGAAACATGGAAAAATAAATTTTTTAAAAAGAGTAACATTAAAATAAATATGTCCTATATAAACTATAAAAAACTAACAAGACAAGGAGAAGAGAAACAAGACAGAACAGCGTGCCCGAGTGTACCCTCAAGCAAGAGAACTCCAACCCGACAATGGAAGATCATGGTACAGTGGCTATGGTACTACCCAAGACTAGGGAAAAATGGTTTGATTTTGGAGTGTCCTTCTCCTAGAAGAGCTGCTGACCATAGCTAAAGAGTGTCCTCTACCCTTAACAAGAGGAAAGTAGCCACTGAACAGTTAAAGTTCAGAAACCCCTTCGGTGAAGAAGAATTTTTTGGTAATCTCAGTGTTGTCAGGTGTATGAGGACAGAGGAGAATAAGTAAAGAATATTCGCCGTGTGTAGGCAAAGGGAAAACGAACCATAATCAGAGAGAAGGATCCAATATAGTACTATCTGGCCAGTCAAAAGACCTTATAACTCTCTAGCAGTAGTATCTCAACCTAACCTAACCTGTTCTAACTCTCTTTTAGTATGTGGCCTGGCCTAACCTAACCTAACAAGCCAAGTAGGGCAAATACTAAACCAGCATAACAAAGGCAGGCCACATACTAAACCGGCACCCAGTTTAAGTTTGGGGCATCAAAGTTGGTGATTATAAGGACACAGCATCCCAGATTGGGTTGGGGAGATAAATGTGTATGATTAACCAAGCATTACCATTTCTACATACAAATCCATTGAGCCTCTAGTATACTCGAGCATACATGAAGGTCTAGGCCTATACCTTAATAAATAAGAGAGAGTAGACAAGTATTAACACAGAGCTTGCAGATGGAAGAACAATTACTATTATTCAACATAAATAGGTAGAAACCTTGCTAGATTAAAGTGAAAATCTATATTTGGAAAAAAATACCGTAATTCCCTCTAGGCTATGGTACAAATAGTACCATAGTACAAATTTTAATTTCCATCCAACTAACATTATTGTATGGTTTCTTTTCATATTATTAGTGTGGACTACTTTTCTCCAACACAATTTCCATCGCATAAGAATAATAACCATAACTTTACTGTAAATGACGTTCTTGTTTTAAAAGATTAAACGATGTTTACACTTGCCGCCATTGTGGCGAGTTGACAGCTGATTTTTAATCTTAATTTTAGGGATGAAACTGGTTATTTTAACTAAAATTTCATATACGAAAGTAAATCTCCAAGGAAAGAGTTGACAGTTGGCTATTGCGTATATGTACTGCAATATATACGAGAGGTCAAAGGTGTTAATATTTACCTTTCTATAGGAGCATGTTTGAGTGACTCCTCACATTGTAATATACCACCACAGTAAATTCTTCTTCTACCTTTCTTATATGGCCAACGAAATTCTATACCTGTTTTAGTATGTGACCTAACCTAACCTCTGTAATCTGTTGGATAATTAATTTTACAGATGATTATAATGTGTTTAGTAAATTTGTTTTAGATAGAAATGTTAAACACAGTAAGTTTCCGTAACTTGAATGTCACTAGAAGTTGTTTTGAGCCCCTGGATTGTGCTGCCATCTGTCGAAATGTTAAACACAGTATTAAGTTTCCGTAACTTGACACTCACTGGAATTTGTTTTGAGCCCCTGGATTGTGCTGCCATCTGTGATTTTGTCACTGCACTTTTCGAAATGAGTCTGGAATTCATATTTTATTACCATTGTCATATATTCAACCACATCCCATTATATCCTACACGTTTTTATGGTAATTGTTATTTATCATGAAATTCGGTCAAATGTCTTCATGAAAATTATAATATAAGTGAAGGACAAAAATATCGAATTAGTTTGATATTCGTTTGTTGCAAAAGGGTGGCTAAATGTAGACTACTGTAGACCTTTACAATTTGTACATAAGTAATATAAACTAAACGTTAGATTTTAGCATTTTTTATACAATGAAAAATTCTAATAGTTGCTTAATTGCCTCTGTTTTAAAACTTCTCATGTAACTAATCCACCAAGCCCTGTCTGATTGTGCACTAAACGCTGCCACAAAACTTGACTTTGGTCGAAGCGACCTGAGGTAATGTAATTTAATGTAATTACACATATTGCTACAAATCTAGAAGATCAATAGTAGTGTCATCTTTTTTTTTTAAACTATTAGACGTTAGACCCATTTATAATTGGGTGAACTGGTGAGCGTTAAGCTAAGAGTGATCCACTGATCTAACAACAACATCACTTCGCCTTTGTCAACTGGGCTAATTTCACCTTTCAAAAGTGGGATCACCTCGCCATATACAAACACTCTAAATAACCAGCTTTAATAAGTTCTCTTTCAATCAACATCAACAACTTTACCACCATATAGGACAATTAGCTCAAGAATCCCTTGATATTCTGCATGAAACTTACTCCTTTACTTGTTTTACCTATTCTGTGACTTCCCTCTTCTCCTCCTACTGTCATCAGTAATATTTACTGTATTCCCATTTTTTTTCAATCACCAAAGGTAACATTAATTACTCCATCTTCTAGGGTTCAATTTACTCCCCTAACCTTGTTCTTGCTCACATCTAATCTCAACTTTCTCTGCTTGCAATGGTTTCCAAACTTTTACTATTTTCTACAGTTGCTCTTCACTAGCCCAAGCCTGTGCTGTATCATTTGCAAATATAAATTGTTCCAATCTTGATTGATTGTTTTTTTATGACGAAACTTTTCACCTTTATCTACTGTGCTTTTATATGGCTTCTCACATCACTCTATCCATAAAGATATTGAACAGCTATGGAGACATAACACACGATTGTCTTGGGTCCACCTCTACACAAAGTCAGACAAATATTCTATGTATACTAACATATGATCTACAACAATTATAAAGAATTTTAATCGCTTTCAATAACTTTTCTTCAGTCTTATAATCTCCTAACAACCTTCTCATTATTACTATCTATACTACCATTTTTATAGGTCCAAGAATACCACAAACAGCTTTTTCCCTGCTTCCAAACTTTTCTCATGTGTAATTCCAACTGTTCTTTCCCTATCAGTTCTGTTATATGCCTTACGTATTCAATCAAATTATTTGTATACACCTTCCCTGCTGCTCTAAATCTTGGCCTCTATGATTTTCACAGTCGCCTCTGTCACTACTATTCCTCTCGACTATTCCTACTGAATATTTCCTCGTCAAGAAATACGTTGCACACAGTGGTCTGATACTGTATCACACTTTAGCATGAAATTGCAGTATCATATATACTCGTATTTATGGCCTCCTGGCTAGTACAGTGGTAACGTGTTTGCCTAGCATTCGCGTGGCAAGAGATCGATCCCGCCCAGGGCCGTGAGTTTAAGCTGTTTACTGGGGAGGCTACTGCTGTGGTAGGGCACCACAGTGGGGGGTTGGGCTTGCCCGGCTGACGTTCTGGTGAGCATCTATTCTGATGGAACTGGAACTGAAACCAGACACCTTTTATATACAAATGCAATAAAAATGTATACCCACACAAATACAGTATATGTATGTATATATATACATATATATTTATGTATATATATATATATATATATATATATATATATATATATATATATATATTATACCAACACAATGTATATATGCACACACACACACACACACATATATATATATATATATATAATATATATATATATATATATATATATATATATATATATATACATGTGTGTGTATGTGCGTCGCCTACATATATATATATATATATATATATATATATATATATATATATATATATACACACATATAATATATATATAAATGTATGCATGTATATAATACCCCTAAATATATGTGTATATATACATATATATATATATATATATATATATATATATATATATATATATATATATATATATATATATATATATTTAGATAGATAGATATATAGATAGATATATCCAGACACTTGTTCTTTATTACATAAGGGGGTATAAATCTATAATATACATATGTATATATGCGTGTGTTTCCGTGTTTATAATTTTCACCTACCTGTGCCGTAGATCCCTTGTTCTATGTATCCGTTCCACACACATCACACATTCTCCCCTCTACCTCTCCTCTGCCCCCAGCGCCAAAGGTAAACAAACGGGACCTGTGTTTGGACAAGAAATGACACCTAGCGGATATCTCCCTCTTTATATTAACCAGTCTCCTTTTCCTTCCTCCTTCTTAGATCTGCAGGTTGAGCTACTAGGGCGTGTCCGGAACGCGATGAATGTGAAGTGGTATTTTCCGATGTTTCAGAGAAATGGTATGCTTAATGGATTTTTTTCTGGTGGATGTAAGTGATGCTGATGTAGTTAAAGTGATCGATTTTGAAAAAGATGTGAGATTGAACTTTTTATTTGGATGGGAATTTAGAGTTTATGACATATGAAGGCGGATCTATGTTTTCACTGTGGAATGCAGGAAGTCTAAAGTGGTTTGCAAGATTTAGTTGTTTCAAGATTTTCTCTCGGGAAATAGTGAAGCATTTCCTTGTCGCTGCAAAGGTAAAGGAACCAATCTTTGTCAAAGGATTCAAAATGTGGTTTGACGCTGTGATAGTTATTGGAATATGAAAACATTATTCTATCATTACGTTGTTAACGATAAACATCTTGATTGATTTGAATCATAGAGTTGATGAACTGTGAAGTGATGGCAATTTCAGTCAAACCTAATTACCTTTGAATGGAAAATGACTAACCTCTGTTAGTCCTGATCAGAAATAAGTCGATGTTATGTAATAACTGCAATCATCGCTACTACAAAAAAATTAGTTTGTCTTTTACGTTTTATCATTCCTGCATGAATCTTAACTTTTATCAGTTATTAAAGAAGTTTGATAATGCAATTATCAGATGAAAAGCATTGCAATATGAAAGTTATTCACATATTATATCATGGCCATATGGATATTATCTTACAGCTTCGGTAATGACATTAGTAAGAAAATGGGTAAAAAATGACAGTGCAGAAAAAATATGAAATAAAAACTACAAACGAAAAGAAGACAAAGATGACAATGAGAACTATATATATATATGGATAAAAGTTTCCGAGTAATAGCCATTCAAGAAGTAATAGACGAATACAGGAAGTCAGTAGAATGTCGAGAGAAAAGTCAAATGATAGGATTGAAATTAGAAAATGGTTAGAAAAGCGATGATAGAAGGAAGGGTTCGCGTATAAAGAATGAAATATTGTTAAATAAATAGTCTTAAAGTTAGAAATTTTGTTGAAAGTGGGCTATGTAGTCTACAATTGTTTATTTACACCTTCTGAAGTTTATGAGGACGAAATCTCTCTCTCTCTCTCTCTCTCTCTCTCTCTCTCTCTCTCTCTCTCTCTCTCTCTCTCTCACGGTATTTATGGTAACTTGTCTACCTAGCAACAATACTTATTTTGTATCTCGAACCAGAGTTGGGATTGCTTCTGTTCACCTAAGGCGTATATTATGTATCTAGTTGTTAGCTGCCAGAATGGAAAAAAAAGAAATAAAGAGAGAAGAAAAAACTCTCGAGAGTGACTGCCTCCGTCATAACATTTATATACCATCAAAAACCCGGACATCGACGATATAATTCTTATCTTACGGGAGGGAAACCATTCAAAATATTCTCTCTCTCTCTCTCTCTCTCTCTCTCTCTCTCTCTCTCTCTCTCTCTCTCTCTCTCTCTCTCTCTCTCTCTCTCTCGTGTAGGATTTCTGATTAGACAAAGGTACACAAAAGGAGAGATCAATAAAATGAGTAATTTCTAAACAGAGAATATTGCAGAAGAGGCTGATTTAATATTTTTTTTCCAATTTTCTGTTTTAGGGATAAATTTTAATCAGAATTGGCATTAGAATGTGATCAATGCATATATTCACAATTCTTATGTAACAATAATTAGAGAGAATAAATCACATAAGCTAGAAAGGCAATGCAAAGTGTGACACCAAGACGAAGTAATCTTTGAATTTAACTTTGAATATAGTAAAAATTGCGTCATTAAATCAAACAAAAACATCTTGAAGCTCTGAAGGCATTAACGATTTGATAAATTTAAATGGATCTTAGAGATTTTCATATATAATAAAGACTTTTATTATCTGTACACTGTGAAGATATAACTGTAGTACAACTTATGAACGGATGCGTGTTGAACAGAGAAAGGAAGATATTGATACACAAACTGTATACCTTGGACATACAATGATAATCGACTTGCCGAAAAAATAGGAAATACCAAGTCTTCTCTCTCTCTCTCTCTCTCTCTCTCTCTCTCTCTCTCTCTCTCTCTCTCTCTCTCTCTCTCTCTCTCTCTCTCTCTCTAAAGATGGCTATATCAAGGGAGTCAAGGTATTAGCTTTTATTCTTACGTAAACAATAATCCGAACAGGAAAAATAAACTGTTTAGTCTTTGAATAGATTATTCAAGTTTCCGTTTACAACACACACATACACACACACACACACACACACACACACACACACATATATATATATATATATATATATATATATATATATATATATATATATATATATATATATATATATAAAGTTTCAAGTCACAACGTAAATTTATTGTCTCGAGTAATTGATCCATAACTGCCTTACATAAATAATGTTCCTTCAGTCACACATGCTCTTTCCCCATCCCGATCCGTCACATGTTAATTGTACAAACTCACATCTTAGGGAACGTAAATTTGCTCGTGTAGGCCTACTGGAACCCTAAGGCACACAGATTCCGAAAATCTACCCTTAGAAGAGATACATGAAGCTGTTCTCTGACCTTATGATTTGGTGTGAGCATTTTGAAGAATGGGAAAGGAAGTAAGAAATATATTAAAAAAATTTTTAATTCTCATTTTAGTTACCTCTATATGCTCTTAATGATCGCTCAAAGTGTAAATTGCAAATTTGTCTTTATAACTAATTCATGTAGTAACTTGTAAGACAATAATGGTATTCTGGAAATAATGTCAGAAGTGTAAACATCGAAAGCAGCTGTCAAAATCGGGATCTTCTGAATTAAATAACAACAACAACAACAACAATATATCGTGCTCACCTGAATTGTAATTGGGATCATCTGAATTGAATAACAATAAGAACAACAACAACAGTATATCCTGCCTAACTGAATTGTAATCCCGTCGAAAAAACGAAAACATTGATGGCGTTCACCACCATCATCAAGGCCATCGTGGCACGGGCTCTTTTCGCCATCCACGCCTTTATCGCCGTCTGGAAACTGGTTGACCTGAAGCAGGGTAAAGCCGTTTACTGGTACATGGTGGCGCCCCTCATGTTTCAGGGATTCGAGGGCATCGTGTCTATTTGCGCTCGCAATGGAGAAGAGATGAAATGGTGAGGAGCCGACTTATTATGTCATGGATTTTTCATTAGTAAGAATAATATAAGTTATTATTATTATTATTATTATTATTATTATTATTATTATTATTATTATTAGAAAGATAAATATTTTTTGGCTCAATTGAATTTTTGTTTAGTGGGTATGAATGGAAAGTACTCATTAAAATATCTTCTTGCTGAATAAGAACAACCAATTTATAAACTTTCTTTTGCTTTTTCTGTAAAAAAAAAAAAAAAGATTACCTTAGGTATAATCTACTGTATAAACATGATCTCTCTCTCTCTCTGAAGCCATTAACCAATCTGTAATGAAAACCTTTGCCCAATTTGAACCAAATGGCGTTGCTCGTTTTTGCCTTTCAGGTTTTGTCCGTCGGTGTTTCTATACCTGGTGTCCGTCGTCCCTCCAATTTGGCTCATGGAACTCGGCCTCAACGACTTGCGTGTCAATACGACGCAGGGCCAGAGCCTTTCCGCCCTCGGAGGATTGGTAGGTTTTAAGGAGGCTAGTACAGTGGTAAAGTGTTTGCCTAGCATTTGCATGGCAGCAAATCGATCCCCGCCCAGGACCGTGAGTTTAAGCTGTTTACTGGGGAGGCTACTGCTGTAGTAGGGCACCACAGTGGGAGGTTGGGCTTGCCCGGCTGACGCTCTGGTGAGCATCTATTCTGATGGAACTGGAACTGAAACCAGACACCTTTAACCTTTAACACAAATTATCTTTTTTTTTTTTTTTCCAACTTTGTGGATACTGTTACTATTTCTACAAGTAATGTGTTTTTATAGTAATACTGTGATTATTTTTTTTTTTAATTTTCAGTATTATAGTTACCATTGATATCTTTATAATAAAATATGAAATAGTTGTTTTATGATGGTGTCGTTGATACTGTTGTTTTTCATGTTGTTGATATTATACAATACAAAGATTTTTTAAAGTTTGTGGTCAGACATTGGTTTGGATATGTTTTAATTGTATTTTATCAGAATTTGTCATAACATTAGATGTTTTATTTTGATATAATGCTAATCAATATGATAAACAAAACAGACCTACTAATATTTTCTATCTTTAGGAAATTACCTTCTCCTGAATTACCTGGTACTAGAATTTGAATCACAAATCCATTGCTCCTCTTTCCATCTGTTGCTCGCTCACTGAATTTCTTCCTCTGGCCCCAATAAGATCACTACCCTTTCAACATAGTGAATACTTTAAAATGTTTAGAAAATTTTCTCGAATATAATTTCTCACATTCCTCTGTTTCCCCTGCTAGATCGTTTACCTTTCTTAAGAGAATATCCTTAAACCTCTTTGTAAAAACATTTAGAACATAATTATATTTTATCCGTGTCTTGATCAACCAATTGCAATTGATAAGATATTTTTCAGAAACTGGATTTAGAGCTTCCAATCGAACAGTGGGTGAGGGTTCTCGAGCAGATATTGTTAGTGATGCTTCTCATAGGAAGATGGCTGCTCCCGAAAGGTACGTGGAGGACATCTGGATGATATCCCGTGGGCTTGCGTTCAGATTTTGTTTAGCTTTAAAATGTCCTTATGAAAACATCAAAATATTCATGAAGAGTTTCCGCAATATTGCTTATCTTATAAACAACAATTCTTTGAGCCTTAAGTAGTCATAGGAAATTATAGGTCCTCTCAGCCTTCTCTTTTCCGTTTGTTTGGTATAATTTTATCTCTTTTGC
>NC_090742.1:18538863-18541363 GCF_036898095.1 Palaemon carinicauda
ATGTACTGTTCTTCTTCTTCTTCTTCTCAGTATCACTATTTATGTACTGTTCTTCTTCTTCTTCTTCTCAGCATCACTATTTATGTACTGTTCTTCTTCTTCTTCTTCTTCTTCTCAGTATCACTATTTATGTACGCTTCTTCTTCTTCTTCTTCTCAGCATCACTATTTATGTACTGTTCTTCTTCTTCTTCTTCTCAGCATCACTATTTATGTACTGTTCTTCTTCTTCTTCTTCTTCTTCTCAGTATCACTATTTATGTACTGTTCTTCTTCTTCTTCTTCTTCTTCTCAGTATCACTATTTATGTACTGTTCTTCTTCTTCTTCTTCTCAGTATCACTATTTATGTACTGTTCTTCTTCTTCTTCTTCTCAGCATCACTATTTATGTACTGTTCTTCTTCTTCTTCTTCTCAGTATCACTATTTATGTACTGTTCTTCTTCTTCTTCTTCTCAGTATCACTATTTATGTACTGTTCTTCTTCTTCTTCTTCTCAGTATCACTATTTATGTACTGTTCTTCTTCTTCTTCTTCTCAGTATCACTATTTATGTACTGTTCTTCTTCTTCTTCTTCTCAGTATCACTATTTATGTACTGTTCTTCTTCTTCTTCTTCTCAGCATCACTATTTATGTACTGTTCTTCTTCTTCTTCTTCTTCTTCTCAGTATCACTATTTATGTACTGTTCTTCTTCTTCTTCTTCTCAGTATCACTATTTATGTACTGTTCTTCTTCTTCTTCTTCTCAGCATCACTATTTATGTACTGTTCTTCTTCTTCTTCTTCTTCTTCTCAGTATCACTATTTATGTACTGTTCTTCTTCTTCTTCTTCTCAGCATCACTATTTATGTACTGTTCTTCTTCTTCTTCTTCTTCTTCTTCTCAGTATCACTATTTATGTACGCTTCTTCTTCTTCTTCTTCTTCTTCTTCTCAGCATCACTATTTATGTACTGTTCTTCTTCTTCTTCTTCTTCTTCTCAGTATCACTATTTATGTACTGTTCTTCTTCTTCTTCTTCTCAGTATCACTATTTATGTACTGTTCTTCTTCTTCTTCTTCTTCTTCTCACTATTACTATTATTGTACTCTTCTTCTTCTTCTTTTTCTTCTTCTTACTATTACTATTATTGTACATTTCTTCTTCTTCTTCTTCTTCTTACTATTACTATGATTGTACTCTTCTTCTTCTTCTTCTTCTCAGTATCAATATTTATGCACCTGAAAGTATGTAAGCTGTATTCATATATCTTTCATTATTAAAAGGTAGCTCAGAGCAGCAGATTTTAGACACAAGAGATTCCTAGAGCCCAACTGAGTCTTCTCTACCCAAGCTATAACCAAGGAGGCCCAGGCAATAGCTGCTGATGACTCATCACTATCAAACCCCATATTCATAGCTCACAAGGACAGTGGTGTTACTGACTGTACTGGACACTATAAAACTTGAGCTGGGCTCGAACTCCCATCCCACAGATTGCAAGTCAGGGACGCTTCCAGTAGGCTACCATAACTTATATTTTCGTGTTTAAGATTTCATTATATTTAAGTGTTGTATTCAATATGTGGAAACTTATTATATTTTATTTATAGGTTAACTGTGCATGTACATGTACACAGGCAAGTATGTGTAGAAATAGGGTGTATTTTAGCTGTAAGATTTATGTATACGTTTACTATACACACTGTACACACATTATATATATATATATATATACATATATATATATATATATATATATATATATATATATATATATATATATATATACATACATATATATACGTGTGTTGTATGTGTGTGTATGTGTGTGTGTGTAAGTGTAGGTGTAAAATCCACAGGAAACAGGAGAGTAGAAGACCAGGTACCAAGTGCTTTTGTGTATTACGTACACTTCTTCAAAGTACAAAGTGTATGTGTGTATGTGTGTGTGCGTGCGCTCGCTCTCTCTAATTAGTATAAGCATAAACAGAGTCTTTAGCTGTAATATGTAACGTAAGCATTTATTGCAAACTCAAATAAGTAACCTACTCTAACGTGTAAAGTCAGAAATAGATCTAATCTTTGAGTGTAAGATTCTTATTCTTCTTTTCTCTCGTTCCCAGGATGACCCTCATTTTCCGGTACAAGGTCGTGAGCTACCTCAACATATTCTTCACGTGTAAGAATACACTGGTGGTTTCTCTCCAGCTTTATCGCCTCTTCGTGCTGTGTTCTAAAAGAAGCCAACTCGTTAGCCAAAAGGTAATTCTGGGGGGACTATTACAAGTAGAATGGGCTTCGTTAAGATGCTTGTTACTGATTTGTTACTATTATTACCACTGCAATTGCTATGCTCTAAGGTCACTTACATATTGAACTTTTTATTAAGATATCTGTCAATGATTTTTCTTTGCCTTCGCTCTAAGGACACTAACAAATCGAACTTGTCATTAAGGTCATCATCATCATCTCCTCTTACGCCTATCGATGCAAAGGGCCTCGGTTAGATTTCGCC
>NC_090742.1:18546363-18556363 GCF_036898095.1 Palaemon carinicauda
ATAATAATAACAATAATAATAATAATAATAATAATAATGATAATAATTATTATTATTATTATTATTATTATTATTATTATTATTAAAAGCCAAGCTACAACCCTGGTTGGAAAAGCAAGATGCTAAAAGCCCAAGGGCTCCAACAGGGAAAAGCAGCCCAGTGAGGAATGGAAATAAGGAAATAGATAAGCTACAAGAGAAGTAATGAATATTCAGAATGAAATATTTTAAGAACAGTAACAATATTAACTTAGATCTTTTTTTTTTATAAAAAAAAAAAAGTGAGTTCGTGTAATTACCAAAGACAATAAATGGATGATAAAGAAAAAAAAAATGTTCTTCAGAAGGGCTTTCTGTTTCCTTGCACGTTTCCATGAAGCATTAGCCCCTCAACCACAAGTCTGTGGTGTGAGTGAGGTAAATTAGGTAAGTTTGTATCTTTGGTCCATTAGGCGAAAATAACAATAGAAATTTGGTTACTTCGTTTATACTAATTACTGGTTATCTGCTTTTCTCTCTCTCTCTCTCTCTCTCTCTCTCTCTCTCTCTCTCTCTCTCTCTCTCTCTCTCTCTCTCTCTCTTTTGTTCATTCCTGTTTGTCAATTTTTTATTTATACCTCTAAGATCTTTTTTGTAGTTCTTTGTTTTTTCTTAGCAATTATGAATTGGCTTATATAATGAAATCATTATTATACCTTTTGCAGATGTGTTAAATTGTATAATTTAAACTTTTAATTTACAGTTTATTTTTACTAAGCTTTATATATATATATATATATATATATATATATATATATATATATATATATATATATATATATATATATATATATATGTATATATATATATTTATGTATATATGTACATATATATACATATATATATATATATATATATATATATATAAAATACTTACATACCTTATACAGTATATGAATTATATAACGTATATATATATATTTATATATATATATATATATATATATATATATATATATATATATATATATATGTATATATATATGTATATATATATATATACGTATATATATATATATACATACATATATACGTATATATATATATATATATATATATATATATATATATATATATACATATATATGTATGTATGTATATGTATGTATGTTTGTAGGCTATGTATGTTGTATGATACTTCTATAAATTATTTTTTCCTAAAGAATTTCAGTTAATTTTACTTTTAACTTTAATTTTCATAAGTAAATATGAGAAAAACAAGAAAATAGAAATGAACAAGCAAGTAAACAAAATTAAAAATAAAGATTAAAGAAACATTCTTATTAGATTAAGCCTTATTGTGATAAACGTCTGGAAATCCTGGAAATTAGTTATCATTTTCTCCGCTAGGATTTGAGTTAAATTGATATGAGGATTTAAATCTGCAATTTATTATTCTTAAAGAAATATAAGGCATTTTGCATCACTAATTACTGTTATTAAACTTCTTTTATTATTTTCTAATGTTTTTAAGACTGCATGCATGCCTGTTATTCAAAGCATCCAGGATGTTGTCGATTAAAGAAAATTATCTAATTGTAAACCAAGTTGATGTTTGAGTTAAAATTTTTACCTGACAAGCTTGGCGTGGCTCCATTTACAGTTCTATTATATTCTAAAAATGCTTTGTGGTTTGCAAACATATGTCTTTGTTCATCCAAGCATTATACACACATACACACACGCGCGCGCATATATATATATATATATATATATATATATATATATATATATATATATATATATATATATATATATAATAAGACACGTGTCTGGCTACATATATATTTCTCGCTCAGGCCTCCTCGTCCCTCGGGTACGGGGAAGAGGGAATAGCCATATCCTGGTGAGAGGGGAGGTTATGGAGCGTGTGTGCATATCTATTTAGATATCTAAATATTTAGCCATAGATATTAACGGACTACGTACAATAATATATATATATATATATATATATATATATATATATATATATATATATATATCCTTTTTATACTGGTTTTCAGCACTAGAAAACCTACTACAGTATATCTACAAGGAAAAGAAAAATTCACGGCCAGCGCATTTTATGATTTAATGACCGAAGATAGCTATAGCTACTTATCCTTGACAATTAACTGCCTAATGATATATGCTTAACCAGTGTGCTTCAGATATCTGGCGCTGCGACCCTCGACAAATTCGACTTTCTCCAAAAAACCGCTGTGGCTGGAAAAGTTCACGACCTTGACATCTACGCTTTTGAAACGTCTCTTTTTTTTTTTTTTTTTTTAATACTTTCAGGCCAATCTCATGTCGGCATTTCGAAGCATTACGAACTTCCCTTTGCGGCTTCATTAATCATTAGGAATTATAGTTTGATGTTCGCCTTAGATTTTTTTTTCGTCTTTTAAAGGACTCTTTTAAACGAGAGAAACACTCCGGTGAAAATAGTCCATTTGCGACGCGGTTATTTTTACTTATTTATTACACGATGAATGATAGTGATGTCATTGCTGTGGTTTATAATTTGGTCTCTTTTGAGTGGTTTTCTTGAGAGAGAGAGAGAGAGAGAGAGAGAGAGAGAGAGAGAGAGAGAGAGAGAGAGAGAGAGAGAGATTCTTATAGAATTAGTTTCATTCTTCTTTACTAATTTGAGATTAAATTTTAGATGGATATTCATCTACCCTTTTTCATTACGTTGTTTTTTTATAAACAACGGCAAATTGAGAAAAGATAAAGCAGTTATATATATATATATATATATATATATATATATATATATATATATATATATATATGAATATTTATATGAGTATTTATACACATATATGTATACATATACTTATACTGTATATATATATATATATATATATATATATATATATATATATATATATATATATATATATATATATATATATATATATTTATGTGGTTGTGAGTGTGTATGTGTGTGTGTGTGTAATGTGTGTGTAGTACATACAATTTAGTTTAGAAAGTTATGTAGTATATGCTATGAAATTATTTATCCAAACTGTGATTTTTTTTTATATCATACATTACTATAATTATCATGAGTCGCCTCAAGATCGATGGCAAATTGTAAACTATATGAGACAAAAGGGTTCTGCAAAAAAGTGCTCTGCAGAAAAAAAAATACTCTACCCTTGGGAGAAAGAAATTGCTATTTTGAAACTTGGTATATTTAATGACAAACTAGATTCTTCTTGACCTTGTTTCGATGGTAATGGTAACTGCAACTTTGAATACCTTTAGGATAAATTTATGTACATGAAATGTATAATGACACAAAATTATTCATAAAACTATCAAGGACTGTTTGCTTTCCATGGGTCTTACCTATTAGAATATTTTTAGTTCAGCACCATTATCCTGATTTACGTCATGGCACTGTCTCACCTTATTTCTGTCTTTTTTTTTTTTCAGTGGGTTGATGTGATTCCTTGCTTGAAGCCTCTGTCAAGGTCACTGTCCAGATCAAGATCCGTTTCGGAGTTCGAGGTCAAACCTGATACAGATGAGATTATCCCAAAGAAGAGAGAGGTCAAAGTAGTTGGAAAGGCAACGAAGGAAGAGGAAGTAGACTCAGGTCAGAGTATTGAGTCAGGAGACATTGAAGACACGCTCATACAACTCATCGAGGAAATTGGTGGCGATAAAATCATTAAGGAACTCGAGCAAATCATATCTGTATCTAATGGTGGTGATAACGGAGATAAGGATGATGATAATGAGGAGGAGGAGAATGTACCAGATGCACATCTGAAACAAGGCGCCAGAACAGTCGTAGACCTTCACCCACCTGTTCACCCACTTGTTCCAAATGGAATCCTTGCGGCAAGGAAAGGTGCGCCCCCGACAGACAGTGAGATTTACAGGCAAGTCGACACCTCACCGCCGGACTCAGGCTTCCAGAATCACAGCAGCGCAGACCCCATTAGCCGGAGGCCTCTCAGACGCCAGTTCGAAGTTTCAGAGCGAACCAGCGACTTCGTTAGAGACGCTCGCCGGTTTAACAACATGGACGACAGGAGCGACTGCGCCAGCCTGAGCGACTTCGACGCACATCATCCTTACGGGCACCATGAACCCCAGGGCGTGACTGGATCGTCAACCAGCCTCGTCGATCCATACGCCGACGGGAAGAAGCAAGGATGGGGCATCATTCGAGACAGGTACTTGCCTCAGAAGGACTGGAAGGGGTCATCTGTGCCAACGTCTCTACACAGGGATCCTTGGAGTAAAGTCCTGACGCCGATGATGGGCAAAAGGGCCATGGCTGTTAAATACTTCAGCCCTGAGCCTCAGCGTCGCCTCTGGCAGGATAGGAAGGTTCCTAGATCCACGTACAGAGGATCCGTGACCAACTTGGTACCACAACAAGGCTTTCGTGACGACTTGGAGAATAAAGGACTGAGGCGTACTTACAGTGTCGGCATGATGCACAATCTGCAGAGCGCCGGTAACAATTTCTCTTGCATATCCGAATCCGATGCTGACACTATGGAAACTGTCGTCTGATTCTGCTGACGCTAGGGGAACTGTCATTTTAATTTGCTGACACTGTGGAAACTATTGTCTGAATCTGCTGACACTAGGGAACTGTCATTTTAACGGAACCTCTCGTCTGAGTCTACTGACATTATGCAAACTGCCGTCTGGATCTGTTGACACTAGGGGAACTGTCGTTTGAATCTGCTGACACCGAGGAACTGTCATCTTAATGGGAACTGTCGTCTGAATCTGCTGAGACCATGAAAACCGTAGTCTGAATTTGCTGACATTTGGGGAACTGTCATCTTAAACGAAACTGTCTTCTGAATCTGCTGACACTGTGGATAGTGTCGTGTGAGACTTCTGACACTATGAAAACTGTTATATGGATCTGATGACACTAGGAAAACTGTCCCCATATGCTGTCACTATGGAAAGTGTTGCTTAAAAATCTTCTGACACTATTGAAACTATCGTTTGAATCGACTGACACTATGGAAACGATCATCTCAATATGATGACACAATAAAACTGTCATTTGAATCTGCTGACACTATTTAAGCTGTCATCTGGATCAGCTGACGCAATGGGAGCCTATGTGAATATTGAACAGACCTTGGTTTTAGGGAAGTGATGATATGGTAAGCTTCGGTGTTTTATAGTCAATTGTTTTTAGTTAGGCAGATTTGCACCGACTCGCAAGGGTGCCCTTTTAGCCTGGAAAAGTTTCCTGATTGCTGATTGGTTGGACAAGATAATTCTGACCAATCAGAGAGCAGGAAAATTTTCCGAGCTAAAAGGGCACCGCTGCGAATCAATGCAAATGCGCCTCATTAAAAAAATTTTAGTATAGAAATGTTCTTTTCAACATTTTCATTTCCTCATATTCTTTCTTTTATCGAAGATTGATTGATTGATTGATTAGGAGTATGACCTAATGGTATTTGCTCTTGGTTTCCTGTATATACCCTTTTGAAATTTTAGAATAATACAGCTTACTAGTCCTTTATTTGGGTAAATAACTTAAAAAAAAGTGCGCTGCTTCCTTTACAATTTTATTGTGTAATTATTGTGTTTCTGGGTCCTGTGAACTTTTAAAGTACGTAGTAGCTATGCAATGAAAGATGCAAAGTCTATGTTAATTTGCTTGCTCTTTGCTTGACTTACTATGTATAAACCGAGTTTTTTCCTTCAACGTGTTATCTAAATCACCTCTAGAACAAATCTCTATTATGAATTTTTCTTTTATTGTTTCTTGTTCTTTCCGTATTACTCCCCTTCCCCGTATTCCAGCCTATCTTTTATAATCAATTCTATCATATTTTTCATTTGCTTTTTCCATCCCATTTTCAGGGTTAGAAATCACTGGTAATCACAAAGCTTGTGTTTTCTTCACTGTTAAAAATTTGGCAACATTTATTCAATGATTTTTACCGTTTTAAAAACGGATATATTGACGTTAAGAAGCGATATTACAGTCACCAACCCGTAAAAAAATAATAAAAAATTAAGGTAAAATTACAGTCGCCTGTATTTTACTGAAATACGGCTGAGAACAGTGTATTTTTACGGAGACTTTCCTATTGAAATTACGGGTTTCTTAACAGTGTTCCCTTAATTTCATAACCTTGTAACAGGTGAAATCGTTTAGAAAGTAAATTTCGTGACAACAATATTACTTTGGAATTTCCTTTTTCCTGAAACAATTTTCTTGACTGAATAAGATTATAAATAGCTGAAGAATTCTTATGGCATCTTTATCCAGTTAAATTATTTCTTGATAAGATAAGTGTTGAATTAAAATGTTTTAGGTTCGTAGAATATCAAGAACTAAAATGCTTTAGGTCCGTAATTACGTCATAGGAAGTAGCTGGGGGATTCGGTGGAACTTCAGAAGTTCAAACTTGCGAAATGTTTTCATTTTAAACAGATTTACGTGATTCTTTCTTCATTGTTTATTTATGACACATCAATTTTACCGTTGTTATTGATCTTAAGGTATTTTATATCAATTATTCGTTACTTCTCATGTAGTTTATTTATTTCCTTTTTTCCTTTCATTACTAGGCTATTTTCCTTGTTGGAGCCCTTATAGCATCCTGTTTTTTCCAACTAGGGTAGGAGCTTGGTTGATAATAATAATAATAATAATAATAATAATAATAATAATAATAATAATAATAATAATAATAATAATGATAATAATAATAACACACACATAGATACATATACAGTATATGTACAGTATACATATATATATATATATATATATATTATATATATATATATATATATATATATATATAAAGTATATATATAAATAAATATATATATACTGTATATATACATACATATATATATATATATATATATATATATATATATATATACATACATATATACATGCATTATGTGTGTGTTTAGCGCTGTTGGTACACAGAGATGAAAAGTAAGCATTAGACCTGTCTGTTCAAGTTTGAAATGTACTGAAAGGAGTTCACAAATAATCGCACATGTTTTGAAGGCAAATCTAAATAACTACACAATTTAAGGCGTACTTTGGAATTTAGCATCGAATTAGTACAAAGCAATGTTTACTGTCACTGTAATGAAGCATGCAGTATTGCATATATATCAAGGCAAATATCACTTTGAAAAACGTGTTCTAAAAGTTTTTTTAAGAATAATTTACCCTCGATAAAAGTAACATAATGGTAATTCTCTGAGGAACAGACATCCAGTCATTAAGTCATGTTAACGAAGATAAACTAAAGTAAGAATGACAAAATAAAAAAAAATCGGAAACTTATTATTTCTCAATGAATTTGTCCCTATTTGGGGTCTCTGTAATGGTTCTATGACATTTTTTTTTATTCATTTTCTTTGGTCTAGTGCATCTTGAATAAAACTGAAACGTATCTTATAAAGTACTGAGAAAGTAAGGCATATTAGTTATAGTAATAATCATGAATTTAGTGACTTTTGAAACAAATGAATGCTATGCCTTCGCGAGGAAAACACATTGAATTGGGACATTTTTTCCCTTCGTGAGATGAGGCACTCACAGGTATCGGTGTAATGCGGGGAAAGAAGTCGATCTTAGCCTATTTCTTCATGTGGTGTTAGTTCCAACCCATACTCTCTCTCTCTCTCTCTCTCTCTCTCTCTCTCTCTCTCTCTCTCTCTCTCTCTCTCTCTCTCTCTCTCTCTCTCTCTCTCTCTCTCTCTCATTAAATGAAGAATCACATGAACGTTGCAGAGCTATATATGTTAATCAATTCTTAGGCGAATTTCACAAGGATTTTTAATGATATGATGAAGCTTCTCTAGTCAGTATATATTTACATCAAACAGAGCGCCAAGGAGATGAGTCATAAACATTAAGTAAATAAATATATCATAAAAGGATAAACAGATAAATAATTTCTTAAACAAAGAGAAAGTTTCAACCACGTTGTCATCAGTGTTCAGGAGCAAAGTACAGGGAGGAAGGCTCTTCGTATGTTGGAGCTGGAGGTCCATAAGCTGGTTCAGGGGCTGAATATTTAGGAGCTGGTGCTCCATAAACTGGCTCTGGAGCAGAGTATTTAGGAGCTGGTGTTCCATAAACTGGTTCTGGGGCAGAGTATTTAGGAGCGGGGGTTCCATAAACTGGCTCTGGGGCAGAGTATTTAGGAGCAGGTGTTCCATAAACTGGTTCTGGGGCAGAGTATTTAGGAGCGGGTGTTCCATAAACTGGTTCTGGGGCAGAGTATTTAGGAGCGGGTGTTCCATAAACTGGTTCTGGGGCAGAGTATTTAGGAGCGGGTGTTCCATAAACTGGTTCTGGGGCAGAGTATTTAGGAGCGGGTGTTCCATAAACTGGCTCTGGGGCAGAGTATTTAGGAGCAGGTGTTCCATAAACTGGTTCTGGGGCAGAGTATTTAGGAGCAGGGGTTCCATAAACTGGCGCTGGGGCTGAGTAGGCATTAGTTGGCTTATATGGTTTTGGCTCGGGGTACTGGGCATCTCCAATGTAAGAGACCTCAGCCTTGTAGCCATCGTAATGATCAGCAGTATAAGCCACCTTCTGAGTGCGGCCGTCAGGAAGAGCAACGTAATACGATCCAATCACTACCTTACCATCAGAGTTGGAGTTGTGGCCGAAATCGACACCGTTGTATTGGTCTACGACGGCATAGTTGAAGTCGAAAGGCATTCCATCCTACGAAAACAAGAAAAAATGGTAAAGGTAAGATAAACAGAGAATTAGAAAATACTCAGCAACTAAAAACCTAGACAAATATATTATTACTATATTTCCTTAGTTGAAATAGTATCTATACAGTATGAACTATACCACTAATCTTAAGAGGGACTTGACCTCAGACCATAGCTTTTTATAAAGTGACTGGAGAACACTTATAGAACATTAGTTACACTAACCTCATGTTTCACATCATAGGAAGGAGCTTTATAGGCAGGTGCTGGAGCATCATAAGAGGGAGTAGGAGCTTTGTAAGATGGCTCTGGAGCTTTATAAGCAGGGGTAGGGGCTTTGTAAGCTGGTTCAGGGGCTTTATAGGAGGGAGTTGGGGCTTTGTAAGCTGGTTCAGGGGCTTTATAGGAGGGAGTTGGGGCTTTGTAAGCTGGTTCAGGGGCTTTGTAGGCAGGGGCAGGGGCTTTATAACTTGGCCGTGGAGCTTTGTAAGCTGGGGCAGGGGTTCCATAAACTGGCTCTGGGGCTTTGTAAGCTGGGGCAGGGGTTCCATAAACTGGCTCTGGGGCTTTGTAAGCTGGGGCAGGGGTTCCATAAACAGGCTCAGGAGCTTTGTAAGCTGGGGCAGGGGTTCCATAAACTGGCTCTGGAGCTTTGTAAGCTGGGGCAGGGGTTCCATAAACTGGCTCTGGAGCTTTGTAAGCTGGGGCAGGGGTTCCATAAACTGGCTCTGGGGCTTTGTAAGCTGGGGCAGGGGTTCCATAAACTGGCTCTGGGGCTTTGTAAGCTGGGGCAGGGGTTCCATAAACAGGCTCAGGGGCTTTGTAAGCTGGGGCAGGGGTTCCATAAACAGGCTCAGGGGCTTTGTAAGCTGGGGCAGGGGCTCCATAAACAGGCTCAGGGGCTTTGTAAGCTGGGGCAGGGGCTCCATAAACTGGTTCAGGGGGTCCATAAACAGGTTCTGGAGCTTTATAAGTAGGAGCCTTATACACAGGCTCTGGGGGTCCATAAACAGGGGCAGGGGCAGAGTACGCAGGTTCGGGAGCTCCATATGTAGCGGAAGGTGGCTTGTAATCGGGCTCAGCCGCTGCATAGGCGTCGTAACTCAGCTGATTCACAGGGGCAGGATAGGCGTAGCCCGTGTCAACATCATCGGGTAGTGGGGCCACAAGGGCAAAGGTACAGGACAGGATAATCAGTGCAATCTGGAGAATAATGAGAGAATAACACTGAGAGACAAACCTAAAGAAATCACAGAACTGTTGG
>NC_090742.1:18563863-18566363 GCF_036898095.1 Palaemon carinicauda
TCTGGTTACGTCAGTATATTTTTGTCTTTTTCAAAAGTAAGTGAGTTTGGTTTATTTTAGGCTTGTTTGTGCTTGTTTACATTTCATACTTCTGTTAGTCATGTTTTGATTGTCCTAGTTCGTATTGTATACTTTTACAAGTCCACCTTACGACAGTGGGTTCTATCAATAAGATGATTATGTAATTGTTACTCCATTTTACAAACAGTTGTTCAGGTATCTCAAAATTTCCACCAGTTATATGTTTGATGATGATTCATTGGTTAGAAGAGGCTCTTTAGCTATAGTAAGCAGCTCTTCTAGGAGGACACTCCAAAATCAAACCAATGTTCTTTAGTCTTGGGTAGTGCCATAGCCTTTGTACCATGGTCTTCCACTGTCTTGTGTAAGAGTTCACTTTCTTGAGGGAATACTCGAGCACACTGTTCTATCTTATTTCTCTTCCTCTTGTTTTTTTTTTTTTAAGTTTTTAAAGTTACTATAGGAGATATTTATTTCATGTTACTCTTAAGATATTTTTTACTTTTTACTTTTCCTCACTAGGTGTTATGAACCGCCTTAATGGTTCAACAGGTTCTTTAAAAATACTAAAAGAATTGGGACTGGAATGAACCAATGGACTGCAACAACCAAAGGGGTGGGTAAAACAGAAAACACTTAAGTATCTTAACCTAGTTTATTATACAACAATTATACAATAATTACAAGTATATACAATATTTACAATGAGTACAGGTATTGGGAAGCACAGAGACATAAATGATCGTTACCACAAATTCAGATTAAAATTCAAAGTTTCAAATACAGTCAACTTAAAGTTAAAGTAAATGATAAACAATTAACAGAATTCAATAACAAAAACACCGTAAACAGCAGCAATGAAAAATTAATAAAAGAATCTTCTCATTATTACACTGGTTCCTCCAAAATACAAACATTCATAAACAATCCCTGATCCTCGAGGACGTCCATCGAACACTGCGGGAACTACCACGACAGTGTCGATACGACAGCCACTTTGCTGCCACCGAAGAATAACTCTTCCAAACCATCTCGACCTCGAGGACAAGTCACCACCAACTAGGAGATACTCCAAAGCTGTGCCTGCTGCTCTTTCTCGACTGCATTACGAGAACTGGTCCATCTGGCTTCCCAAACCTGACTAATTCTTTTTACCCACAACGTCACCAAAGTAAACAATTCTCCCACCTTAACAAAAATAAAGAGGGCAGTTAAAAAAATTGAAACTAGGTTGTTTCACAGTCAAACAACCTAACACCTCCACACTCAAAAAAAAAAAAATTCAGAATTTTTTTTTTTCCAGATCACTCTCTAACCCACCCCCAAAGATGTCACAGAACCACCAGCCAAAACAGACCCAATCCTGTCACGGTCGCCAATGTTATGAACCGCCTTAATGGTTCAACAGGTTCTTTAAAAATACTAAAAGAATTGGGACTGGAATGAACCAATGGACTGCAACAACCAAAGGGGTGGGTAAAACAGAAAACACTTAAGTATCTTAACCTAGTTTATTATACAACAATTATACAATAATTACAAGTATATACAATAATTACAATGAGTACAGGTATTGGGAAGCACAGAGACATAAATGATCGTTACCACAAATTCAGATTAAAATTCAAAGTTTCAAATACAGTCAACTTAAAGTTAAAGTAAATGATAAACAATTAACAGAATTCAATAACAAAAACACCGTAAACAGCAGCAATGAAAAATTAATAAAAGAATCTTCTCATTATTACACTGGTTCCTCCAAAATACAAACATTCATAAACAATCCCTGATCCTCGAGGACGTCCATCGAACACTGCGGGAACTACCACGACAGTGTCGATACGACAGCCACTTTGCTGCCACCGAAGAATAACTCTTCCAAACCATCTCGACCTCGAGGACTAGGTTGAGGACAAGTCACCACCAACTAGGAGATACTCCAAAGCTGTGCCTGCTGCTCTTTCTCGACTGCATTACGAGAACTGGTCCATCTGGCTTCCCAAACCTGACTAATTCTTGTTACCCACAACGTCACCAAAGTAAACAATTCTCCCACCTTAACAAAAATAAAGAGGGCAGTTAAAAAAATTGAAACTAGGTTGTTTCACAGTCAAACAACCTAACACTAGGCTATTTTTTCTGTTGGAGCCCATGGGCTTATAGTATCCTACTTTTCCAGCTAGGGTTGTTTGCTTAGCAAGTAATAATAATAATAATAATAATAATAATAATAATAATAATGGATACATCAAAGGATAGCCAGTTCCTTGTGATGCGCAGTGCCTATCTAATCAAGGCAAGTGACTAATTCCAGTAAGATCATCCGACAGGCATCAGGAGTAGAAGACGAAGAGACATCTTGTCTATCGCTTTAAACCCAATCCTTCACCCTGCTGCCAGTGACTTCATCGAAATTTAGTGGGACATTTCCTCCACACCCAAAGTTCTCGTTACTCCCCCAGGTTGCTCATCCGCTTAT
>NC_090742.1:18573863-18581363 GCF_036898095.1 Palaemon carinicauda
TTATATTCATATCTATATTTATTTATATTCATATTTATCTTAATGTTGTTACTGTTCTTAAAATATTTAATTTTCCCTTAATTCCTTTCCTCACTGGGCTATTTTCCCTGTTGGAGCCCCTGGGCTTAACCGTCCTGCTTTTCCAACAAGGGTTGCAGCTTAGAAAATAATAATAATAATAATGATAATAATAATAATAATAATAATAATAATAATAATATAAATGATTATAATAATATTGATAATAATAATAATAATAATAATAATAATAATAATAATAATAATAATAATAATAATAATAATAATAATACTCTTCAATTCGTGTCACCAACGAAACATAGAATTTTTCTCAAAATGAAACTTAGATATGACGTCATCATTTTAGACTAAGGACCTTCATGTCTTTATCTAACTATTACGAGATAATAACATAATATAAATTTTTGATAAATGAGTTTTACAATTTAGCCAAACTAACTTCAATAACAATAATGCAGTATTAATACATGATTCTGATGTATAATGTATCTAATTTATTTTGCACATATCCATTAAAAGATTTTATCAAAAGGCAACGTTTCACTGAAATTAAACTGTAATTGGTGTTTGCAAATAAACAATCAATGAATGAAATATATGCTGGAAAAATCTCCATTAAACAAATAAACCTCAGGATGAATGGAAACAAGAAACAAAATAGAAAGTATGGTAAATGTTTTTCATGGTTAATTTTCCTGCCCGTAGGTGTACTCACGCAAGGGAATAATAATTATCATTAAGTACTCCGTGACGTCATAAGGAGAGCTCTTTACTCCACTAGTGTTAATTGAGTCACTGAGTTGATTGATAATGACGTCATTAACTTCCGCAGGGAAACGAAATGCGTTCTTGAAAATGAATGGAGCCAAGGTCGCGGTCGAAGGAGAGGTGTAGGCTGTGACGTCATAGATGGAAAATTATTGTTGCATGCAACAAGGGTGGAATTATGACAGTCTATTTTCAAAATATGGAAAAAATCATCATCATCATCAGCCGTTGCTATTCCACTGCAGGACAAAGCCCTCTGGAATGTCCTTCCACTCCAGTCTGTTTATGGTCTTTCAATGCCACGCTATATCAGCAAAGTTTATCAGCTCGTCAATACATCGTCTTCTCTTCCGTCGCTTGCTCCGTTTGTAGTCTCTAGGGATCCATTCTGTATTCTTCTTGTCCATCTATTATCTGTCATTCTCAAAATAATTCTGCCCATGTTCTTCTCTATTCCTTATATGCTGTTAGAATATTACTTACTTTAATTTGTTCTCGTATCCATGGTGTTCTTTTTCTGTTTCTTATTGTTATTCTCATCATTATTAATAGAACAAATACTCATAATTATTGATATTATGGATATATTGTGCCTGGGTTTGTATGAGTCGAGAGGATTTTGATAAAAATATTTTCGAAATAGCTTCGGTTTCAAGTTACTTATTCGTTATTATCAATATAAGAAATATGTATATTGAAACAACTTACTTTAAGTAAGGTAGGAGGTACTTTATACTGGTACTTATATTTTCTTAAAGTCAGTTAAAATGCTAAATAGTCTTGGTGGTTAACTGCATGGAAAGAAAGACATCTCGCATGCTGAAGACCTTTATCGAACACCGAAGCATTAAACAAGATTATCGTATGTAAACGAAGAATTTTCTTACTGTTGACTGAATGGTTTTTGTTGTTTAATGAAAAGTTAGGAACGATTTTGACCTAATGAATTAGAAAATTCCGGCTGCTAAAGCAATGGAGGTCGTGATACACTACAAGCTATAGAGTTAATCATTAAGTGGAAGAAACTAGGTATTACGATTGACCACTGATGCTAATTTGCGGCACTAGATGGCACAGTCTGTCAATCACCACCCGAGGCGCAAGCAATGTCTAGTAAAGCGCTTTCTTTTCTGGACGCAGGCATTGTTTACATGCATTTGTTTACTGTTGGTGGAAAGCTTTGTTGGGTATTTGCTTAAAAACCTAATTCATTTCATAAATTTTACTTTCGAGTCAGACAAATTTTGGGTTGTGATTCTGAACTGAGGATTTTTTTCTTTTGTCAGTTGGGAAGTATTTTAAACTTTCGGATTTTCGTTAATTTAACCATGATATTAATCATATTATGATTAGAAAATCCCTGCACTCAGCCAGTGCGAGATATATGTTTGTCTGGTGCATTAACTATTTCTTTTTTTATAAGACCTTTATCAAAAATATTCTTCATCATAATCAAATAGTTAACTTCAACAGTACAATTTACTTCAAACTGAACTAGCAATGTTATTTTAAATGAAAACAAATTTATCTGTTTAAATGGCTGTAGACTTGAATCATCAAACTTACTTTCCTTACTTTAAAATCAACCCGGGGTGATTAGATATATCATTTTAGATAAAAACTAATATTTGTAAACATAGTTTGCCCAAATATTCCATTTGTCTCAGTTCTTTTATTTACATGATTTCAGCACTGCCCGTCTTTTTATACACAAGTCACTAATTTCCACAAATTACAAAAATAAAATTTTCCCTATAGTTCTGAAATCACTACGTTGTTTTAACAATTTATAATTAAATAACGAAACAAATAAGTAAAGCTTTGAGATGATTTCACTTGTCAATTATCACCAAAAAATGTCCCTAATTTCACCAAATTGCAAATTTAACATTTTTGCTTGGTTCTGATCTTATTAAGCTGTTTTGAGAATTTTGAATAATATGACAAAAAAAAAAAAAAAAGCTAAGGTCTGAGGTGATGTCATTTATCAATTGTCACAAACAAAGGTCACTATCGTCAATTCTTTTTAGTGAGGCAGATTTGCACCGACTCGCAGGGGTGCCATTTTAGCTCGGAAAAGTTTCCTGATCGCTGATTGGTTGGACAAAAATACTCTAACCAATCAGATAGCAGGAAACTTTTCCGAGCTAAAAGGGCACCGTTGCGAGTCTGTGAAAATGCGCCTCATTAAAAATAATTGAGTATAGTTTCACCAAATTGCAAAATTTGAATTTTTGCTTAGTTCTAACCTTATTAGATTGTTTTGAGAATTTTGAATTAAATACCGAAACCAAAATTAAATCTCCGTGGTGATTCTATTTGTCAATCGTCACCAATAAATCGCTGAATCTGCAAAAATCGAAACGACCTTGCATCACCCAATATCAACGACTTCATTCGACGATCAAAGGTCAAAGGTCAAAGGTTATCTGCCAAAGGATGTTTCTCGCTAGAAGAAATGTCAAATGAAAAAAAAAAGGATATTTTGAGACCAGGAATTATATAATACTAGTGAACGCGACCTGTCAAAAGTGAAGGGTAAATATCTAGATAGATATGTACACATACACAACGCTTCCACTCTCCCCACGGTATGACCACTCCCTCTCCCCCTACCCGAGCGACGGGGTGAGCTGAGCATGAAGGAATATATATATATATATATATATATATATATATATATATATATGAATATATATATATATATAAATACATACATATATATATATATATATATATATATAGGGAGAGAGAGAGAGAGAGAGAGAGAGAGAGAGAGAGAGAGAGAGAGAGAGAGAGAGAGAGAGAGAAAGAAAGCGCAAAGTGGGGCGGGACGGAGAGAGATGAGTGTGACTTAATAGAATTGTATAACAGGCTGTATATATTATACATATATATATATATATATATATATATATATATATATATATATATATATATATATGTGTGTGTATATATATATATATATATATATATATATATATATATATGTATGTATGTATATATTTATTTATATAGCCAGACACATTTTATCATATAGGGGAGATAAAACCTCGTTTAAATTGTTGAAAACTTATAGGAAATTACGAAATGGACCAAGTGTTATTTGCTTTCATATCGTCTAGAATAACTCGCTTTCATGAATAATAAACTTTGTCTAGGACAATGGCAGAAGGACATGGCTATGTTTGGAAGAACATGGGAATCCCGAGAATGATTTACGCTGATTAGAGTTAGCTGATTTTCGATTCAATATATTTTTTCCTTTTTTTATAATCATCATTATTAATACTCTTATCCTTTCATTAATGTTTTCTTTTATTATTATTATTATTATTATTATTATTATTATTATTATTATTATTATTATTATTATTATCATAATCATTATTATTATTATAATTATTATTATTATTATTATTATTATTATTATTATTAGCTGAGCCACAACCCTAGTTTGAAAAGCAGGATGCTCTAAGCCCAAGGACTCCAACAGGGAAAAATAACCCAGTGAGGAAAGGAAATAAGGAAATAAATAAACAACAAGAGAAGCAATGAACAATTAATATAAAATATTTTAATAACAGTAACAACATTGAAATAGATCTTTCATAAATAAACTATAAAGATAGACTTATTTTAGCCTGTTTAACATAAAATCATTCGCTGCAAGTTTGAACTTTTGAAGTTCTACCGATTCAACTGTCTGATTAGGAAGATCATTCAACAATTTGGTCATAGCTGGAATAAAACTTATACCTTCTAAATCTAAGTCTTTCTTTAAAGCTACATATTTTGTCATAAGGAATATGTAAAACCGAAAACTATGTGACCCAGGTTTTTCTCGCTCTTATAGTTGAGATCATCAAAGGCGCTTCGACTAGAATAATAGTTGAAATTTTTAGTGTCTAGTAGTACCTTCCTTTACCTTTGAATATCTAATGTTGAAAAATCATAATTTCTTACGTATGAGCTGGAGGTAAATATAAAGGAGGTGGTATTTGATACTTGGAAATTCGTCCTTTTTCAGAGTAATTTGATTTGATAGGATTCTTTATAGACGACTCTCTTCCTTCTTCAGATCTGACTTCGACCTGGTAGCCTTTGTGGGGATCAATCGTATATTCCACCGTCTGAGTTTGGCCGTTTGATAGGAGGATTTGGTATATTCCAGATGCCATCTCACCGTCGAAGTTGAAATTGTGGCTGAAATCTAAGGATTTGTCGTCGTGTTCATCTTCATGCAGTGGTTTGCCCTTTAGAGAGAAACATATTTTGGTAAGGCAATAGTTGTTCACCAATGTTATCCTATAAATTCAGTGATCAAATGGTGATAAACTATGAAATCAAATAAGATTATCTAGGCAAAACAACATATTACAAAGCAATATTAAATCAATATCAGATTTTAAATTGTCGTTTGTATTCACTAATCAAAGTTATTGAAACAATAAACCTTACGTACTTCTTGCTTAGTTGATGTCGACTCGTGGGAGCCATCCGCAGAGGGATGGCCGTATGACTGGGTTAAAGGTGGAGACTGATATAACAGATTTAAATCAGGAATGTTAGGATAAGGAATGCTATCTGGAAGCTCAAAGTATGTAGGCAAACTTTCAAAATTGTTTGGTCGCATTTTAATAGAAGTAGGTCTACTGAGTGGACCAGGGGTTGGAGTTTCATAAAGACTATGGGGTAAGTTAGTTACGGAAGGGGGTTTAGTTAGTGGAAGTTTGTACGCCGACTTAGGTGTTACATAAATTTGCCCTGGGTGTAATACCTCAGCGGGAGGAGAGTTATTATTCCTTACTAAGACGGGTTGAAGCTTGTGGGGCAGAGCTGATGCTGGAGCTTCATACAGGGTATTTGGAGGTTTAAGTTCAGAATCGGGAGGGAGGTAAACCAGTGAATTTGACGGACTAGAATCAGTATCAACAGTATGATTTATGGTTTGGGTCTTTGGAGTAGTGGAAGGGACAAAGATAAGAGGATTGGCTGGGACCAGATAGTCATAGCCATCTTGATCAGAGGGTGAAGCCTTTGAAGAATGAGTAGAAGGGATATATTCATATGGGTTCAAAGGTAATGAGTATTCATAATCAGAGTTATTTGAAGAAGGAACTTTTGCAATGTAAGTAGGCCTACTGCTGGTGCTGGTCTGAGGATTTTCGGAGACAGGAAGCTTCTTATTCCCAACTGGACTTCTAGGGGCTTCATACTCCTCTGAGGGTGGAGTGCTGAATACATAAATTGGAAAATTATTAGATAGGAGGTCTTGAGAAATTATGTATCCATTCGCAGTATATCCAGGAGCCACAGTGGGCTTATGGATAAGATTGGATTTTGTTACTAGGCTCTCTGGGACCAGGTGCTTATGAACAGGTGATGAATTTTCCTTCGTTTTTGGAGGAACATAGAAGGGTGGATTTATGTGGTTAGGTAATTCTTGTTCGGTATGATCAGAGGATTTTGATTCAAGCTGTTTAGTCGGATCACCATAAGAAAGGGGATTTAAGGGGTTTAAATATTCATACCCAACATTACCAGAAGGCACCTCTAGTGTAGTAGCAGGAAATAACTCGGTATGAAGGTTTTCAGGAGTGAGATATTCATAACCAACAATATCAGAAGGCATTGCTTTGAATGTTTCAGCTTGAGAACTGAGAGAGAAAGGATTAATAGGAGTTGGATACTCATAACCAGAAATGCCAGGTGTTGTGGTTGAAATGGTTATTGGAAGTTCAAAGGAAGTAGAGTTCTCGAGAGTTGATTGTCTATATCCAGCATTATCAGTCATTGACATAGGAATATTAATTGAAGGGGGAAAGGTAAGAGGATTTTTAGGGACTGTGTATTCATACCCAACAATATCAGATGTTTCCTCTGAAGAACTGACTGGAGAGGCATAGACAAATGGATCTGGGGGAAATAGAGATTCGTCCACAATAATGTCAGGTGATATTGATTTGGAAGAATTAACCAGTGCAGAAAAAGCAAGGGGATCTTTAGGAGGTGAGTAGTCATAGCCAGTATTGTCAGAAGACGAAATCTTTGAACTGTGGCTGGGGGCGTTACTGGAAAGTACATTTACAAGAGCTGGGGTTTTAGACTGGCTAAAGTCTGTAAATGAAGCCTTAGGTTCATGCCTGAAATGGGCATTCGTAATATGATCTCCAGTTATGAAATAGTCATGTTCAGGCAGTGATGAAATAGTTCTATGAGGTTCTTGAGTCAAAGGGATTCCAGCTCCAAGGTGCCTATATCCACCACGATGAAGAAATGGAATCTCACCCGAGTCTGGAACAGGGTTATGGATTAAGGAAGATATAGGGGCTATATATGGGTTCCAATGCTGGTCTCTGTGGGTGAAGTTTGAGGTATAGAGAGCAAAAAGATCAAATTCTGAGTTCAGCTTGTCAGGAGTAGAAGGGGTACGGAATGCACGGCCAAAGGGTCCACTGGATAAGGGGGTGAGCTTCTCTGGGTAGGTAGTTTTTACCATCAACAGGAGTAGTAAGATTGTTGCCTATGAAAAAAAAAAAAAAGGTGGGGAGAGATCAGTATCCTAAATAGTTCAAAGTTTAGCAACCGTATACTCATTTAATGGAGTTTAATTTGAACATATCAATAATCAAATGAAAATGTAAAAAAAAGTATATATTGCAAAAATGGCACCAAAATTATTAAACAGAC
>NC_090742.1:18586363-18588863 GCF_036898095.1 Palaemon carinicauda
CCTGGCTGATTTGTTAGGCTAAGCTGGGCTCGTCACAGCACGGTCTCTTGCTCTTAAAAAACACCTGGTAGATACAGTAAAGTGATGGCTCTCGCAGTGGGTTTCAATTCATTCCTTAAGACACACATTTTCCCATAATTTTCTTCAAGTAACTGCGTGTGAAATTGCTCTTCGGATGCCTATATTGTTGATGGCGCGTCCAAAGCCAATTTCTAGAGGAAATAAACTCTTTTATTCCAAAGTTAACTGAGCTTGTTTTGCCTTACCTACAAATAAAGAAAGGTCCGTTAATATCATTAATATTAGGCGCACTATTAAAGATAATCATTTGATAGTTATTGGCAACATTGAAAACACAGATTTGCGTAAAAAAAATTCTAATGAAGTCATATGAAAATCACTGAACATCAATATTAAAACAATCAAGACACCAGTATTTTTTTAAGCATATCATCAAAGTACCGTATTTTTTTTTTCAATATATCATCAATAAGATAAACCTCAAAACTGAAAAGTCATTATGTGGGTAAAATGATATTAAACAATGATGGAGGAAACTAGCGAAAAACGAAAGGACTTGCTGCAAAAATTACTTACTTATTCAGAGGATTTAGAAAAGGACCGGTACAACATTTCGTACATCAAACGCATCAGTGTTTGATGGGACTGGAACAGGAACTGGAACTGGCGAAAGCGATGGAGAGCCAATGGTAAAGGGAATTCCTGGAATGGGGTACTCATACCCATCGTGAGTAGATGAGGGAACTGACGAAGATGATACTGGAGGTAGAGTAAAGGGATTACTAGGGGTTGGGTAATCGTACCCAGTAACAGAGGGAATTGTTGAGGAATGAGCAGGAGGTACAGACCTCAAAGGGTTAATAGGAGTTGGGTAATTATACCCAGTGGTAGAGTGAACTGATGAAGAATGTATTGGAGGTAAGGTAAAGGGATTACCAGGGGTTGGGTAATCGTACCCAGTAACAGAGGGAATTGTTGAAGAATGAATAGGAGGTACAGAGCTCAAGTGATTTATGGGAGTTGGGTAATTATACCCAGTGGTAGAGTGAGCGGTTGAAGAATGTATTGGAGGTAGAGTAAAGGGATTATCAGGGGTTGGGTATTTGTACCCAGTGACAGAGGGAATTGTTGAGGAATGAACAGGAGGTACAGAGCTCAAGGGGTTAATAGGAGTTGGGTAATTATATCCAGTGCTAGAGGGAATTGATGAAGAATGTATTGGTGGAAGGGTTAGGGGATTATTAGGGGATGGGTATTTGTACCCAGTAACCGAGGGAATTGTTGAGGAATGAACAGGAGCTACAGAGCTCAAGTGATTAACAGGACTATAAGACTCTGTTGATGAATGTGCGCGAGTGACCTCTGGGAATGGAATTAGAGGAAGGGGATTATGGTACCCATCGTGATTCAAGTTGTTGGGTCGGGCACTGACCACTGACATCAAACAGTAAACTACTGCTACCTGCAAAAAGAAAAAAAAAATAGATCATTGGTTGTAATAAAGCAAAAATTACTGCCAGACTTTTGCTCATATTATTATCATTATTAATTGCTAAGCTACAACCCTAATTGGAAAAGCAGAATAATATAAGGCCAAGGGGTCCAACAGGGAAAATAGCCCAATGAGGAAAAGAAACAAGGAAGAATAAAATATTTTAAGAACAGTAACATTAAAATAAATATCTTCTATATAAACTATAAAAAACTTTAACAAAATAAGAGGAAGAGAAATACAGTGTGCCCGAGTGTACCCTCAAGCAGGAGAACTCTAACCCAAGAAAGTGGAACACCAATGTACAGAGACTATGGCACTACCCAAGACTAGAGAACAATGGTTTGATTTTGGAGTCTCCTTCTCCTAGAAGAACTGCTTATAGCATCTATAACGTTTACAACGCTTCCAGAAGGCTAAAATTACTGACAGATCTTTGTTCTGACAGCATCTGTAATGTTTACAACGATTCCAAAAGGCTGAATGCATCTGCTTTGAAATGCTAACTAACGTGTGCAATGATTTATTTAGAGCGAGAGTTTTACCTTAGGTATTTGAGAAGAACTTTGTTGATTTTATGATAAAGAATCCCAAACAAACCTAAAAATATGATATTTCATGAACATGAATCCCATCGTAACCTAGATGTATGGCATATTATGAACAGGAATTCCATCCAAGCTCTACTTCCAAATTTACTTTCCATCACAGATAATGGAAAGTTGTTATGCATAAACTAATGGAACAAACATTTTATTCATGAGTAATATCTAGATGTTTATTTTCTTGCAATTTATCAACTATAGGAAATTTTCCGTCTAACTTATATTCCTATATTTCAGTTAAAATTATCTTTCAATTTATTAACAATAGGAACTTTGCTGTCTAACTTATTCATATATTTCATTTAAAATAATTTTCTTAGCAGTATTTCCCTTTAGGGCTGGTAGTTTAAAAAAAATGTAAATAATTCTATTAAATAAAAAG
>NC_090742.1:18601363-18618863 GCF_036898095.1 Palaemon carinicauda
ATTAATGTAAGAACGATAGCATGATCAGACGTCCCAACTGGAAGACCAACCTTACTTGTTATATACAGTAGACCAGGGGAGACTGTGTACGAAAGTCACCGCAGAGATTCCGGCCAAAATAAGCCCCACCCCCCGATGACGTCATAGCCAATCATGTGACCGCTGCTAACGTGGGAGACAACATGTTTGGCTAAGATGTCATTGGGGGAGAGTCTTATTTCGCCTGGAATATTTGCGGCGGCTATACGTCCAAACAATTTACAAACTTGTGAGTAGCCTCACTTATGACCTTCTCACAACATAATTCAGAAGCGAAACCAAAAGCTTTTAAGCGATGGTGACCTGTATGAAAAAAATATGATTTTCCGTAGATATAATCCTTATAGTAAATAATTGCACATCAGTACTCACCTCTTCTTCCTCTTCGACACTGCCGACACTGCCGCCATCTGGGGTTTCGTATAAGGATGGGGGTGGAGTTGCTGCTTTAGGAGTTACATATAAAACAGGAGGGGAGGGGGGAGTTGCTGGAGTGGGAGTTACGTATAAAACAGGAGGGGAGGGGGGAGTTGCTGGAGTGGGAGTTACGTATAAAGCAGGAGGGGAGGGGGGAGTTGCTGGGGAGGGAATTACGTATAAAGCAGGAGGGGGTGGTGGTGGGGGTTGAATATCATAACCAGCGGAATGGGCATGGGGGTCTGCAGGAGTTTCCAAGTGGACATCAGGAGTAGCTGCTGCGTGGTTATGGGCGGCATCATGGGCGTGGTCATGGGCGTGATGGTGACCCCCCTCCAGAAGGTTAGGGTAGGCCAGGGCTATTGCCGATAGATAGAGTGCTATTATGACCTGTAAGAAATAAAGATGATAATTAATATTTTCACCTCTCGCACAGATATGGTAGAAAACTCATCTTGCAATAAAGGAGCCAGGGTTCGATCCCCTGCCTGGGGCGAGGGATAGAGGTGTAGCCACCTTAAAAATTCTCTTGATATAAGTTATAGATTATGCACCTTACTGTCAGTCGACTGCTGTGGGTGTAAATGCAGATCATGTCAGCCCTAGTTAAAAGCACAAGATCCTCAAAGAGACGTTTCTGTTATTGGTTCTTGGTCACAATAAATAATAATAATAATAATAATAATAATAATAATAATAATAATAATAATATTAAGTAGACCCTCTTTCAAGCAGGTTTCATTGAAGATTATAGCTGCCTCAGTGGCATTGATTTTTTGATTTGGTAGTTGAGTTTTTCAATTGCTTTAATTTTCCTTTTGTCTACGTTACTGCATGACACCAATGGCTGTGTTATGTGGGTCATTGGTATATATGGAAGCAACATACATACATACATATACCAAGGCCCTTCCCCCAATTTTGGGGGGTAGCCGACATCAACAAATGAAACAAAAACAAAAAGGGGACCTCTACTCTCTACGTTCCTCCCAGACTGACAAGGGACTCAACCGAGTTCAGCTGGCACTGCACATAGAAAAGATTTTACTAGAAATTTACTAAAAATAAAATTTTTAAATACTAGGTACGAAAGAGTCGGCTGCAACGCGTTTCGAGAGGATACCGGGTGTTCCACTTCCCGCCTCTTCCAGCCTGAAGATGAGGGGATACAGTACACTCGGCACCCTATCGAAACGCGTTACAGCCGACTCTTTTGTAACCTGTATTTGACAAGTTTACTTCTAGTACAGTTCTAGTAAAATCCTAGAATATTTTATGCATTTTACGATGATGGACATAGCACAGCTACTGTACTGTCAAGGAAAGTTAAATTAGAGCAATTCAAAAGTTCAACTTCAAAATTAATGCCACTAAGGCAGAAATGATAATAATAATAATAATAATAATAATAATAATAATAATAATAATAATAATAATAATAATAATAATAATAATCAAACAAAGAAAGATCAATAATAATAATAATAATAATAATAATAATAATAATAATAATAATCAAACAAAGAAAGATCGAACTAGAATCCTGCAGAAAAGTTATTTCAAACTGTTTTTTGTTCTTATTTAGTTACAATTCGAAATATCAAATATCACTCACCCTCTGTATCATGATTGCTTGCCTGTCCAGATTAGATTAATTTCGCCTACGCCTATCCGCTCTTATACCTCTGGACGGCCTAAAGTCCTTGCCTGTGCTCCGCCCACCTTATCCTACGCGCCTCTCTTGCCCTGAGGATGTTCTTCTTCATTCCAGATTCTGAAGAAGTTCTGAAGGAGATGTCACATGGGATTGAGAAAGGATATCACTTCCACTGGTAGTATGCCAAGGTGATCCATATGACGGATGGGAGCAGATGGAAATGGAATTAAGTTTACATGGATAGATTAAAGTAGGGCCAAGAGAAGAGTGAAACTCAGCAAAGAAGAGGAAAAAGAAGGTAAAATAGGAAAGACATAAGGGACGGGGAGAAATAAGTGTGACCGAATATATATATATATATATATATATATATATATATATATATATATTTATATATATATATATATATATATATATATATATATATATATATATTTATATATATGTGTGTGACGTGTGTGCGTGTATATATATATATATATATATTATATATTATATATATGTATAATATATATACACACACGCACACGCGTCACACACACACATATGTATATATACATATATATATATATATATATATATATATATATATATATATACATATATATATATATATATATATATATATATGTGTGTGTGTGTGTGTGTATGTGTGTGACGTGTGTGCGTGTATATATATATATATATATATATATATATATATATATATATATATATATATATATATATATATATATATATATATATATATGTATATACTGAAAGAGAGAGAGAGAGAGAGAGAGAGAGAGAGAGAGAGAGAGAGAGAGAGAGAGAGAGAGACTTTCCCTTTATTATATAGGATATATATATATATATATATATATACATATATATATATATATATATATATATATATATATGTTTATATATATAGATATTCATATATATATATATATATATATATATATATATATATTATATATATATATATATTTATATATATATAGATAGATAGATTTGTAGATAGATAAATAGATAGATAGATATATGCATATATACGTACAGCGCATCAAAGAATATTTCTTTAAAAAAGGGAAACTACTTTCTCTCTCTCTCTCTCTCTCTCTCTCTCTCTCTCTCTCTCTCTCTCTCTCTCTCTCTCTCTCTCTCTCTCAGATGACGATGCTTATCGTCTGCGACCTCGGACTACAAACTGGCGACATTAGGATCTCCTAATTCAGGGCGGAGCAACTTCAGGGTAAGCTGCATAACAAATAGACTTCGGCAGTGATGTCTGGACTGCATTACTTCTTTTAAGGGCAGCAAGGAATGTAGCCCATGGATGGACAAGGGAAGGGCGAGGCTGCTGAGACACATTATGTTGTATATATATATATATATATATATATATATATATATATATATATATATATATTTATATATATATGCATTCGTATACATAATATATATATATATATATATATATATATATGTAAAATATATAATCTTATCCTTAAATGAGGATCTCAAAAAGTAAGTGACCAAAAGTAAATATATATACATATATATATAATATATATATATATATATATATATATATATATATATATATACTTTTGTTCACATACTATTTTATATATGTGTGTATTTATATATATATATATGTATATATATTTATATATATATATATATATATATATATATATATATGTATATATGTATATATATACATATATATGTGTATATATATACCTATGAATATATATATATATATACATATATATGTATGTATGTATACATATATATATATATATATATATATATATATATATATATATATATTTATATATATATGTTTGTGTATGTAAATATATATATATATATATTTATATATATATATATATATATGAATATATATTTATATATATATTTATATATATATATATATATATATATATATATATATATATATATATATATATATATATCCCATAAATAATAAAGATCTTGCCGTATCCTAACCTTACTTTAAAACTGTCCTAATCCCGTCATGCTTCCCAACCGGTTTAAATCGTAAATCTAACATTACATTATCGTATATCAGACCAAGATAAACAATATTTTCCCCATAAAGCAAAATTGATTTAATAAGTATTGAGAAAGTTTACGCTTGCCCCAACGAACTACATTCACCCCCAAATAAAGCTATGGAATAAATTACCATGACCTGTTAAGTATCCTGAACCGGATTTATTCACTGTCAGGTTAGAAAATGTAATGTAGATTTGAGATCTTGTGAACGTCGTTTCTTGACAAAATCGTAATTTTGTTGTTTATGAATAATGTTACCCTCTCTGGGTTAGGATAGCTTAACGTGGTAAAAGGGTTTTGTATCACCGATGTTGGTGAAGCTGTACTAGTCAGGGCCACCCATACTTGGTTGGTTTGCGTTTCATGAGAAAATCTTAATTTTGTTGTTTATGAATAATATTACCATCTCTGGGTTAGGATAGCTTAACGTGGTGAAAGGGATTTGTATCAACGATATTAGTGAAGCTGTACTAGTCAGGGATCGCTCATACTAGGTTGGTTTGCGTTTCATGAGAAAATCGTAATTTTGTTGTTTATGAATAATATTACCCTCTCTGGGTTAGGATACCTTAACGTGGTAAAAGGGTTTTGTATCACCGATGTTAGTGAAGCTGTACTAGTCAGGGCCATCCATACTTGGTTGGTTTGCGTTTCATGAGAAAATATTAATTTTATTGTTTATGAATAATGTTACCCTTTCGGAGTTAGTATACCTTAATGTGGTGAAAGGGATTTGTATCACCGATATCAGTGAAGCTGTACTAGTCAGGGATCGCTCATACTAGGTTGGTTTGCGTTTCATGAGAAAATATTAATTTTATTGTTTATGAATAATGTTACCCTTTCGGAGTTAGTATACCTTAACGTGGTGAAAGGGTTTTGTATCACCTAAGTGAAGCTGTACTAGTCAGGGATCACCCATACTAGGTTGGTTTGCGTTTCATGAGAAAATATTAATTTTATTGTTTATGAATAATGTTACCCTTTCTGAGCTAGGATACCTTAACGTGGTGAAAGGGTTTTGTATCACCAATGCGAAGCTGTACTAGTCAGGGCCACCCATACTAGGTTGGTTTGCTGTGAGCGCTCAGACAAAAATCTCTCACTATCACCAATCTGTAGTTGGGGAGCGGGGTGATGAAAACTGGCCAAATCCCAGTCATGATTAAAGACATGTCTGAGATCTTTGTCCTACAGTGGACTAAAATTGTTGTTGTTGTTGTTGTTGTTGTTGAATAATATTTATAAGACATTAAACAAAATTATACATGCTGATATAGAGATGGACTTTTGTAAAGGCGTAACATGAGAAATTCTATGCATATTAATAATCAATGTTTAGAAAAAGTTATGCCAAATAACACAGAAGATTTGTACGCATATAATAGTTAAATTCAAAAGTGACCACATAAAGCCTATTTGTATAAAAAAATTATGAAATATCTGTATACAAATTAATAAGATGAAACAATTTCAAGTAGTGATAAGCATTAAGCTCGTAAATACTGCATTTATTCTAATGTTACTGTTCTTAAAATATTTTATTCTTTCTCGTTTCTTTTCCTCGTTGGGCTATTTTCCCTGTTGGGGCCCTTGGGTTTTTGTAGCATCCTGCTTTTCCAACTAGGGCTGTAGCTTCGCAAGAAATAATAATAATAATAATAATGATAATAATAATAATAATAATAATAATAATAATAATAAAAATAATGAATGTCTCGTAACAACACATTTCAACTTTTCTAATCCGCAGAAAGATCAAAGGAAGTTTGTATTTGAATAAATCACATTAATGTCTTGCAATGTGAGAAGATTTGCTTTCCATACAAATACTCAAATGATATTACAGATTTAAAAGCAGATGTGTGTGTTTCTAACATCTACCCTAAAGGATATCTCTTTTTACTTGTCACCCTACAGAATAGAGTTATTTTTTATGATCTTTAAAATGATAAGGGGACAAGGAGAAAGAGTAAGTACTTTAGCATGTGTTATTATAGTCTTTAAGGATATACTGTACATATATATATATATATATATATATATATATATATATATATATATATATATATAATATATATATATATATATATAAATATATATATATATATATATATATATATATATATATATATGTTTGTGTGTGTGTATGTGTGTGTATGTAATATATATATATATATATATATATATATATATTTAAAAGAATTTACTTTAAGAATGTATACCTTCAAGAAGCTTGATTGAATTTTGACTATATTTCCAATATTAACGTTCGCGAAAGCAAAAACAGAAAGGAGCAGATGGAAATGGAAATAAATTTACCTGGAAAGAATAAAGTAGGCCCAAGAGAAGAGAGAAACTTAGCAAAGAGGAAGAAAAAGAAGGAAAAATAGGAAATACTTAAGCAGATACAACATCTTGGTATAAATGAAAAGTGCCCGCAAACAATAATTCGCCCTCTTTACCCGTGATTATAAAGCCAATATCTTCCATCATAAGTTCCCATTATAAACAGATACCTAAAGGATACTTTAAATACTTCCTTTACTATCTTTATCTTATCTTCAATTGTGTTCTCTTTATTTAAAAAGATCCCCAACCACAAATCATGTCACCTTAACCTCTGATTTTGCCATCCTTGGCCTCTGATGTTCCTTGAACGTGAATACCTCTTTTCTTCCTACGCAACTGGATGCTCCAGTGGATCGTGCTACTGAGGTAATTGCTGGCGGAGCAATAGAAGTAAGATTACATCTTATTCTTTATTACAGCTTGATCATGCGTACCCTTGTGATTGCCTGGGGCAAATATTACCACTGGGCGGGTGAATTCACTTGGGACCCCTTCCAGGATGTTTTTGAAAAGAAAATGATGACAAAGACGATGACGACGACGACGACGACGACGACCATGACGACAACGACGACCATGATGACGACGACGACGACGACCATGACGACGACGACGACGACGACGACTATGACGACGACGACGACCATGACGACAACGACGACGACGACGACGACCATGACGACAACGAGTACGATGACGATGATGACGACGACGACGACGATGACGACAACGAGTACGATGACGATGATGGCGACGACGACAACGACGATGACGACAACGGCGACGACGATAATAATTTCAATGATTTTATTCATTTTAATAATTTCTAAAAATAAGGATCTCTCTCTCTCTCTCTGGGTAAAGATCTATAACTTAGTTTCCCACCATAAGATGAAATATAATGGCATAATAAACATCCATCCTTCTGTAATTTGTGCTGCCATTAGTCTCATGCAAAATTGTCATTAATCATTTTTAGAACTTTAGATTGCTTCTTTCAGGGTCTTGGTGCAGAAAACAAAAACCTGAACACTAATTATAAACGCTTCAGGTCAGGTCACATGTCTTAAAGGATGAACTGCTTCTCATTTCAATTCAGTGCTAAGGCCTCGTAAAACACTTTATCTATGTTTGATGACTTCGTTAGTAATTATATGTTCTCGTCATAAGTGTTTCCTGACAGAAAAATTACTAAAAACTAATTAGAAATGACTAAGCTCCAGCAAATTATATGTAGGCATCATTTATGTTTCATAGGATTAAGTGATTCTGAGAGCTATCTCTTATCTATATTAGACCAAAATGATAAACGTACTATAAAGGAGTCTATGGAGGTACATGCCTTCCCACTGGGAGGTAATACCATTAGTTTATTATATGTACAGTAAGTGGTACATTTGGATATGCATTCTTTACTTTCAGATTTAGGTGAGGTCCTTTTTCTAAATCTAATTATCACCTGAATTTGACTGAAGTTCACTATGTCTTTTTACTATTATTTTTGTAGCTTTTGACCTTTTTATTACCTTATTTTCTTAGTTCTTAACCTTTTTGCTACCTTATTTTCTTAGCTTTTGACCTTTTTGCTGCCTTATTTTCTTTTCTTAGGTTTGACATTTTCACTGGCTTATTTTTTAGCTTTTGACCTTTTTACTACCGTATTTATTTTGCTTTTGACCCTTTTACTACCTTATTTTCTTAGTTTGAACCCTTTTACTACCTCATTTTCTTTGCTTTTGACAGTTTTACTACCTTTTTTTTTTTTGCTTTTGATATTTTTACTAAGTTATTTTCTTAGCTTTTGACCTTTTTACTACCTTATTTTCTTAGTTTGAACCTTTTTACTACCTCATTTTCTTTGCTTTTGACAGTTTTACTACCTTTTTTTTTTTGCTTTTGATATTTTTACTAAGTTATTTTCTTAGCTTTTGACCTTTTTACTACCTTATGTTCTTAGCTTTTGACCTTTTTGCTACATTATTTTCTTAATTTTCTACCTTTTTACTACCTTATGTTCTTGGCTTTTGACCTTTTTACTTCCTTATTTACTTAGTTTTTCACCTTTTTACTACATTATTTTCTTAGCTTTTGATCTTTATACTACCTTTTTTAGCTTTTGACATCTTTACTACCATATTTTCTTAGCTTTTGACCTTAATATTACCTGATTTTCTGAGTTTTTTAAATTTTTACTACATTATGTTTTTAGCTTTTTGTCTTTTTACTACCTTATTTTCTTAGTTTTTGAGCTTTTTACTACAGTATTTTCTTAGTTTTTGACCTTTTTACTACCTTATTTTCTTAGCTTTTGACCTTTTTACTACTTTATTTTCTTAGCTCTTGACCTTTTGATCACCTTATTTTCTTAGCTTTTGACCTTTTTACTACCTTGTGTTCTTACCTTTTGACATCTTTACTACCATCTTTTCTTAGCTTTTGACCTTACTATTACCTTATTTTCTGAGTTTTTTTTTTTTTACTTTTTGCTACCTTATTTTCTTAGTTTTTGGCCTTTTGCTATCTTATTTTCTTATTTTTTTACCTTTTACTACATTATGTTCTTAGCTTTCGGTCTTTTTAGTACCTTATTTTCTTAGCTTTTGACCTTTTTACTACCTTATGTTCTTAGCTTTTGACCTTTTTACTACCTTGTGTTCTTAGCCTTTGACCTTTTTACTACCTTGTGTTCTTAGCCTTTGACTTTTTTACTACTTTATTTCCTTAGCTTTTGACCTCTTCACTACTTTATTTTCTTAGCTTTTGATCTCTTTACTACCTTATTTTCTTACCTTTTGATGTTTTTACTACCTTATTTTCTTAGCTTTTGATCTTTTTACTACTTTATTTTCTTAGCTTTTGATCTCTTTACTACCTTATGTTCTTAGCTTTTGACCTTTTTACTACTTTATTTTCTTAGCTTTTTATCTTTTTACTACCTTATTTCCTTAGCTTTTGACCTTTTTACTACCTTATGTTCTTAGCTTTTGATCTTTTTACTACCTTATTTTCTTAGATTTTGATCTTTTTACTACCTTATTTCCTTAGCTTTTGACCTTTTTACTACCTTATGTTCTTAGCTTTTGATCTTTTTACTACCTTATTTTCTTAGATTTTGATCTTTTTACTACCTTATTTCCTTAGCTTTTGACCTTTTTACTACCTTATGTTCTTAGCTTTTGATCTTTTTACTACCTTATTTTCTTAGATTTTGATCTTTTTACTACCTTATTTCCTTAGCTTTTGACCTTTTTACTACCTTATGTTCTTAGCTTTTGATCTTTTTACTACCTTATTTTCTTAGATTTTGATCTTTTTACTACCTTATTTCCTTAGCTTTTGACCTTTTTACTACCTTATGTTCTTAGCTTTTGACCTTTTTTACTACCTTATGTTCTTAGCTTTTGATCTTTTTACTACCTTATTTTCTTAGCTTTAGACCTTTTTACTACCTTATGTTCTTAACTTTTGACCTTTTTGCTACCTTGTTTTTCTTCTTAGCCATAGCAGAGTTGAACATAATTTCTGACTGGAAAGATATTTGACTCAGAAAGCGACACCAAAATAAAGAGATTCTTAATCTTTATAGAGTAATTCATTTTTAGAAATGGAAATTCTTTTCTCGCATTTTTATTAAAATTCATAAGTTTTCATGATGATTAGCTGGTCAGTGAGAAATATGCAATTAAAAGAAACCGTAATTTTAATCGGAAATTCTCCGTAAAAACAAGAAAATAAACGGAACAAACATTTCGCGAGAGAGAGAGAGAGAGAGAGAGAGAGAGAGAGAGAGAGAGAGGAGAGAGAGAGGAGAGAGCTCTTTTGAAGTGAAATTAGGGTGAGATCAAAGTCACGCAGCCATTATTATGAAGGCCAGGAGATAGGTGATGCTTTAGCGAGGCTGTCATGAATTGGTCGTACCAATTAATATTTGGCTTCTCTCTCTCTCTCTCTCTCTCTCTCTCTCTCTCTCTCTCTCTCTCTCTCTTTTTTTTTTTTCTTTTTTGGTCTCTTTCCCATTACTAAATGTGCCAATTTGTGGCTCAGACAAAACATTGTTTTTCAATCAATTGTTTGTGAGAGTAGGCTGAACTCTCATGGTCGTCTGTTATAGCTGCAGGCTAATTCTGATCATTAATCATTAGGAAAAATAAAGTTTTATTGATGGTAAACTTTTTTCGGATTTTTTTTTTTCGTAGGTTTCGATACCAAATTGCTTTGAGAATAAAGTCTTTAGATGTCTTACATTTCATCTAGAGATAATATAAATCTTCATTGTATAAATACATATATATGTCATATATATGTATATATATATATATATATATATATATATATATATATATATATAGTTTATGTACACACACAAACACACACACACACACACACACATATATATATATATATATATATATATATATACTGTATATATACATATATATATAGGCAGTAGGTTGGCCAGGGCACCAGCCATCCGTTGAGATACTACCAATAGAGAGTTATGGGGTGGCCAGGCAATACTACATTGGATCTTTATATCTGGTTACGGTTCATTTTCCCTTGTCTACACATACACCGAATAGTCTGGCATATTCTTTATAGATTCTCCTCTCTCCTCATACACCTGACAACACTGAGATTACCAAACAATTCTTCTTCTCTCAAGGGGTTAACTACTGCACTGTAATTGTTCAGTGGCTACTTTCCTTTTGGTAAGGGTAGAAGAGACTCTTTAGCTATGGTAAGCAGCTCTTCTAAGAGAAGGACACTCCAAAATCAAACCAATGTTCTCTTGTCTTGGGTAGTGCCATAGCCTCTGTACCATGGTCTTCCAATGTCTTGGGTTAGAGTTCTCTTGCTTGAGGGTACAATCGGGCACGCTATTCTATCTAATTTCTCTCTTTCTTGCTTTTTTTAAAGTTTTTATAGTTTGTATAGAAAATATTTATCTTAATGTTGTTGCTATTCTTAATATATTTAATTTTTCCTTTGTTCCTTTCCTCACTGGGTTATTTTCCCTGTTGGGGCCCCTGGGTTATAGCATCTGCTTTTCCAACTAGCGTTGTAGTTTAGCAAGTAATAATAATAATAATAATAATGATAATAATAATAATATATATATATATATATATTCATGTATTTATATATATATGTATATATATACATATATATATATATATATATATATAAAATATATATATATATATATATATATATACATATAAGTTTCTTATTTATAGTATATATATATATGTCAGATCTATTTTAATGTTGTTTCTGTTAATAATAATAATAATAATAATAATAATAATAATAATAATAATAATAATAATAATGATAATAATAATAATAATAATATGGATCATCTGCTCATAGTCTCCTATATAAAAAGCTAAACTATTGTACTTTCATTTTCCATAATTATCAACTTACCCAAAAAATACGAATCATTAGAAAATCACATGACATATGTTATATCACATTACGGGGAAAATGTCTATAACATTATGAATGTCTTCTGACTGTGGATGTTGACAGAAGGAGAAAGTTCAGCTTATTATAACATAGCGCCTGGAGGGAATCTATGACCAGAACAAAGGAAGGAGCCTAAAAAAAAAAAAAAAAAAAAAAAAAAAAAAAGAGAGAGAGAGAGAGAGAGAGAGAGAGAGAGAGAGAGAGAGAGATGATTCAGGCGGGCGAATGACGGAGTCCATGTTCAGAGAGATTACCCCGTCCAAAGACGTGACGCGTCGTGTCGTGGGTCAAATGGATGACCTGTGGAGGTCATTTTGAAGGTAATTGATTGTAAATTGAATAAAGAACAGGTGGGGTTTATGTATTTGATTGATCTAATGCTCTTTTAGAGTAATAATAATAATAATAATAATATTAATAATAATGATAATAATAATAATAAATGATAATAATTATCTCTCCTATATAACAAAGAGCAATTGTAGGGATATATATATATATATATATATATATATATATATATATATATATATATATATAAATATATATATATATACATATTTATATGAATTATATATATATATAATTATATATATATATATATATATATGAATATATATATATATATATATATATATATGTACAGTATATAGATTTTATATATATGTATTTATATATATATATATATTTATATATATATAACTATATATATGTATATATATACAAATAAATGTATACATGTATATATATATATATATATATATATATATATATATATATACCGTATATACATGTATATATATATATATATATATATATATATATATATATATATATTTATATTCCGGTCACGCTCAACTCTTCCTGTCCCTCGAGTAGGGGTGAAAGGAGTAGTCATACCCAGGTTTGCGTGTGTGTACGTGTGCATATCCATCTAAATGTTTAACCATCATTACTGATGGGTCGCGTACACTAGTAATAATAATAATAATAATAATAATAATAATAATAATAAGAAGAAGAAGAAGAAGAAGAAGAAGGTAATGTTTCTTAATATTGTTATTATCGATTGTTGACGATACTCACGATCTAGATTGTGTTGTATGCGGTTACTAGCCTCCGGAGAAGGAAAGTGAAAGTGGTTTCAACTTCCTAAAGTTAAAATGGTTAAAAAAAATGGCAACATATATATCCCCTGTGGCAAGTAAAAATCTTGAAAAGAAAAGAATAAACAAAACAAGAGAGAGAGAGAGAGAGAGAGAGAGAGAGAGAGAGAGAGAGATATATTACTGAAATAGTATCTTCAGTTGTATAAAAGTAAGGGAATATATATAAATATATATATATATATACATATATATATATGTATATATACAGTATATATATATATATATATATATATGTATATATATATATATATATATATATATATATATATATATATATATATACATACATATATATACTGTATATACATATATATATACATATATATATATATATATATATATATATATATATAGAGAGAGAGAGAGAGAGAGAGAGAGAGAGAGAGAGAGAGAGATTTTGTTTTGATTTTTTGCACAATGTCAGGTATTCAGCACCTTCCTTCCCACCCCCACCCCCACCCTTCTCTCTGTCTTCACTCGACCTGCGACCCACAAGGTTTAAAGGTAACTCATGAATGGCAGAGGCAAGGGACAGTGACAATGCCCTAGCTAGCAGGAGAATACCCTAGAGACGGACCATAGCCTATATACATATCATTAGCACCCAAGCCCCCTCTCCACTCAAGCTAGGACCAGGGAGGGCCAGGCAATGGCTGCTGATAATCTAGCAGATAGAGCTTTTGGCTCCTCCATACACCTATGATCAGCTTGCAAGGGTGGTGAGGTTGCAGACACTACAAGAAACTATCGAGCTTAAGCGGAACTTAAACGATCGCCAAGCAGGGACGTTTTCGATAGGCCACCACAACCCTGCACTAACACCTAAGTAACTAATTGCTTAATTCATGGTAGGTACACGTCATACGCCCTCATCCGGTTCAAGAATCGAACACGGGTCCCTCCGTTTCTGATCTGGTTGCGCTACCACTAATTCACAAGGCCAGAGATAATCGTGAAAATGGAAATAACTAAATGTAGCTAGTTTTTACACAGATGAATAAAAGGTGTTCTTGTAAAGGAAAACATTTCCGAGTGCTTAAGGAGATGGTGTTAAATGAGAGAGGAGCTCGCTAACTACCCGTGACGTCATGGTCACCCAGAGCAACAATACAACAAGAATGCCTTGGGGAAGGGAAGAGAGCAAGTAACTTGCAATTACGACTTGTAAATTGCATGCTGTGATGTCATGCTTTCTTGCAATGAGTGGGTGAATGGCTGCATTATTCGTGAATGTTTAATAAGTTTCCGGTTTTCCACATCCTGCTTTCATATAGTTTAAAAGTTTTTCTTCAACTTCCAGGATTCAGTACTTCACTCTTGCTTCTGTTTTTCCTGAATTTCGGGATTAAGTCCCACCTTTTTCTTGCCATTCGTCGTTTCCGTTTTCCCTTTTTCCTAGTCTGGGTTAGGAAATGACTTTTCTCATTGACATTTGTAATTAAATAATATATGTTAGGCATCAAAAGTGGTATAATTCAAGAATATTTGTGTTAGTCATCAATAGTGGTATAATTCAAGAATATTTATGATAGGCATCAAAATCGGTATAATTCAAGAATATTTGTATTACGAATCAAAAGTTGTATAATTCATTTTCTTTGTTTAAATTATTTTTTTTTTTTTAATTTTGCTCAATTTTTTTTTTCCATTACGTATGTGTAACTGGAATATAGACTTACTGCTTCTGAAACGTTTATCAACAGTATGTATTATAGCCTTATAATAAGAGCTCATTATTTGCCTGAAGAGATACTTTGATCTCTTTTGTGCATATTAACATTAGAATGATTTTAAGTACTTTGTTGATGTTATCTAATGCAGAGTTATTTTGATTGCCTTTGTTCTTTTTATTTACAATAGAATGATTTTTGACCGCATTTATCCAAGTTATTTACTTTGAGCATGGTGTTTAACATTATTTTTTTTTTACATCTTTCGTTCTTGTTATTTACCTGTAGAGGTAAACTTGAATTTCTTTGGTCGTATTACTTTTAACGTTAATTTTAACACTCCTGTTGTTCATATTACATACTTGTAGTTAGTTTTGATTTCCTTTGCTGATATCATGTACCTAAAGAGTTCATTTATTACTCCTTTTTTCATGTAATTTACCTATAGAATAATTTCTATCTCCTTAGTTCATGTTTTTCACCTGTAGGGTTAATTTTGACCTCGTTTGTACACCTAATTTACTAACAGAATTAACTGATATATTTTATTAATCTTTATTTATTTTGTTCCTATTATTTGCCTGTAGAGTTAATTTTGACTTTCCATGCTCATATTTACATGCAGAAATAGTCATCTCTTAGTGAACCTTGCAGCGTATTGAGTAGTTACTCTTTGCTTGAAAGTAAATACGACTATCACAATAACTTTCCTTTTTCGGGTTAAAGTTTTGAGAATTGAAAATGTATCAGGTCATATAAATTTAAAAGGTAAAAGAAAGTACTTCTTAGAATTACTTCAAAATATGTATTCAATAAATGGCTTTAAATAGCCTATGCACTTTCCGCATTGACTTAGTTTTCTAATGCCTTAGTAAGTAGGGGTGCCATATGCATTCTCTGGAACAACTGGAACTGGTACAATAACAGGTACGTTGTAAGACTGTGTCGGTTCTTCGTATGATTGTACAGGAACTTCATGGCCTGAAAGTGGAACTTCGTGAGTATGAACAGGGGCTTCGTAAGTTGAAACTGGGGCTTCGTAAGTTGAGGCTGGAGATTCATATGTTTGAACTGGGGCTTCGTAAGTTTGAACTGGGGCTTCATAAGTCGAAACTGGGACTTCGTATGTTGGAACTTGATCTTCATATGTTTGAACTGGGGATTCGTAGGTTTGAACTGGGGCTTCGTAAGTTTGAACTGGGGCTTCGTAAGTTGAAACTGGGACTTCGTAGGTTTGAACTGGAGCTTCGTAAGTTGAAACTGGGGCTTCGTAGGTTTGAACTGGAGCTTCATAAGTTGAAACTGGGGCTTCGTATGTTTGAACTGGGGCTTCATATGATGATGCTTGTTTGTAAGGCTTAGGTTCAGGGTACTTAGCTTCACCCTCGTACTTGACATCAGCCTGGTAACCGTTGTAGTTATCAGCCTTGTAAGTGACGATCTGAGTGCGGCCGTCGGGGAGATCTACTCTATACTCACCTTCGACAACGTTCCCGTCGGAATCTGAGTCATGGCCATAGTGAATTCCGTTGTAGGAGTCATGAACAGCGTAGCCAAAGTCGAAGGGCATTCCCTTCTGTTTTGGAAGAGCAAAATGTATATGAAAACTTTTATAATAAAATTCATAAAAATGGGGAAGTCTTTTTATTCTGATCTCGCACTATAATTCGAAATATTTTTCAAATATATTCTATTGTAAAAAATGAATGAATATAGTTTTTCTTTTAAGTACTTAAGATTGATGTAAATAATCTTGAAATTGAAATGATGAAAAACTGCATCTTGTTTATTGAATTATCATAATTCCGAAGAAAGCTTGGTAAAAAGTACCACAGAATACAAAATACGTTTACTAAATCTGTTGAGGTAAGACAAATAAGCTAAAAATAAGCTGGAAAACATGAAAATGAAAAGATGTATGTCTTAGTGATCAAAAGATCTGCCTTTGGGGGAAATAATATTCCAATTATTTATCTGACCAGAAAATGCAAAACTTCAAGTGTGGACCATATTGCACAGTCAAGACCATTTGACTTATCAGAGTTATTGCATGATGTTTACAATACAAATTTACAAATAACACATACAAACATTCTATGTAATTAAAGGAGTATGATATTACAACCAGCTTATTAGTAAATTGAAAATGATGATGATTTTGTTCTTGTTGATTTTGATAAAGGAACGCCTGCAGCTTCCATTGCAATTCATTTGTTCATGAAATTAATGTTTTTTATAGCCTTCCATCGTACAATTAGCGAGTTAGTTCAATGTTAATGTAATGCCAATGGAGATAGAATGAATGACACGTTTGCTATTGTAGTTTACGAAGATGGAGGATAAAATGTAATTGGGAAATTATTTGTAAAAATTAGATAAGAGTTTTAGATAAGAGTTTTTAAGTAGTCTTTACACAGTGAGTTTGTATTCAAAGCACGCAGATTCGGGGAGCAATATCCAGGAAGCAGAAATGCGTGCAAGATAGAGGTTAATAGTTCAGTACGTGTATTAGGGCTCAAAATATGCCAGTGATCCTTCAGAAGCGGCCAAGGATCATCCAGGGTTAGAAAGTTCAAGTGTTAAGGTGACAGAGATCAGTCACTGTCACTTCTTGATGTTAGAAAAATCTATCTTTGTTATGGATGTCTCAT
>NC_090742.1:18628863-18641363 GCF_036898095.1 Palaemon carinicauda
ACACGTAAATCTGTGCTTCTGTCAGCAAATGTCAAAAAAGTTAATTTCTTGTAGCCAGTGTAGCAAATGTATTTGTATTCTATGAAATTAGATAAAGAAAACTGAATATAAGGGGTAACTATTACATCAATGAATGCGCATTGTTAAACTTCTAGTAAACCTGAGTTAGCTGTATATACGTATTATATCTAATTTTGTTAGCTTATTTTTTATTCTTCAACCTGTACTAGTGTAAAGTTGGAAGGAATTTCATATGAAACTTAGGAAACGGCACAGTTAAAACCCGCTCAACTTGATTAGACCTAGGTCTAGTCTATCCTAGGCTCATTTCAGACTGCTTGGTCGATGAAATGCCTGAATGCACTGGATTGGTTGAGCCAATCTTGGGCAATAATAACTAAACGCCATTTGCTGCATGCTATTTTACCCATGCAATTGCAATATCGAGCTGACATTCATAATCCACGACAGGATTCTCTCTCTCTCTCTCTCTCTCTCTCTCTCTCTCTCTCTCTCTCTCTCTCTCTCTCTCTCTCTCTCTCTCTCTCTCTCTCTATATATATATATATATATTGATATTGTTATTAGACCCAACGAAGTAAACTTCGGCATACTAAGCGTGAACATTTACTGCTGGTGTTTCTCTCTCTCTCTCTCTCTCTCTCTCTCTCTCTCTCTCTCTCTCTCTCTCTCTCTCTCTCTCTCTCTAGAATATATATACTGTATATATAATGTATATATATATATAATGTATATATATATATATATATATATATATATATATATATATATCGTCGTCTAGTTATTTGCAATAATGACAATGCTTTTACTTCTAATGTTGTCTGGAAGATGGCCCATAATATATATCTTCCTTCGTGTATTAGTTATTCCTAGAGTAATGTGACTTTGATTGATGGGTATGTTGTGCATATATATATATATATATATATATATATATATATATATATATATATATATATACATACATATAATTGCAGTATATATGTATATATATTGATGCTACAATATTAAGTTGATGGAATCCACTGCAGTGTGGCCATACCACCACAGTAACGGCAAAGTGGCAAAGTTGATTATATATATATATATATATATATATATATATATATATATATATATATATATATATATATATGAAAATATATATAACAAACGAGCTAAAACTAAGGAAGAAAATACTGCAGGTTGTAATATCACTGCATCATAGAAAATGCAAGGAATTGATGACCAACTTAAAAAAAAAACGTCGTCTGGTAATGGAAACTCTCTCTCTCTCTCTCTCTCTCTCTCTCTCTCTCTCTCTCTCTCTCTCTCTCTCTCTCTCTCTCTCTCTCTCTCTCTCTATCAATTCCTTTCTCCTGTGTGTCTGCCAGACAGTCCGTCTCTCATCAGAGGACAGCTAATAAGGAATGCACACGACTCGCTGGCTGTACTTCAGAGTGATGCCACGGTCTAGGTATCTCAACGGTGGAGTTATGCATAGGGGTACACGTATAGCAGAAGGAAATGCACCTTGCATAGCATACAGAACGCATGTGATTGAATGCGATCCTTTCTAGGTTTACATTCTCTTAAGGTTTATGCTTTCAGTTTCTTTTACAAGTCGTTTGTTGATTTGTTTTATTGAGTACTGTATGAGTTATTATTATTATTATTATTATTATTATTATTATTATTATTATTATTAGCTAAGCTACAATTCTAGTTGGAAAAGCAGGATGCTGTAAGCCCAGGGGCCGCAACAGGGAAAGTAGCCCAGTAAGGAAAGGAAACAAGGAAAAATTAAATATTTTAAGAACACTAACAACATTAAAATAAATATATCCTATATAAACTATAAAAACTTTAACAAAATAAGAGGAAGAGAAATTAGATGGAATAGTGTGTCAGAGGGTACCCTCCAGCAAGAGAACTCTTGAAATATACAAACTTGCTCAATTAAATGCCATAGAAATGCAAGAGTTTTCGTAACAAACTAGCATTCTAAATTGATATGTTTTACACACAACAAACAACAACGACAACAAATACAGTGTATTTTTAGTACACTGCATGACAAAGGCCATAGACATGTCTATTCATATCCGGAGTTTGGGCAGTTTTTATCACCACACTGGCCTATGCGGATTGGTGGTGGTGGTTGATTTTTGTCTGATTGCTCACAACAAACCAAACTAGTATTGGTGGCCGCCCTGACTAGTATAGCCAAGGTCTATAGAGTACCGTATTCTATAGACCTTGAGTATAGCTTTGCTGATCATGGCGATACACAATCTCTTTCACCACAATAAGGTATTCTCACTCGGAAAGATATATATATATATATATATATATATATATATATATATATATACATATATATATATATATATATATATATATATATACTTCATATATGTATATATATATAAACATAAACACACATTATATATATATATATATATATATATATATATATATATATATATATATATATATATACTTCATATATGTATATATATATAAACATAAACACACATTATATATATATATATATATATATATATATATATATATATATATATATATATATATATATATGAATAGAGAGAGAAGAGCAAGACGTAAAATAGTTTATAATGAATGAGAAAAATTATGTAAAATAACTAGTATAGTTATAGCTTCTTCATCGATGAAATATGATGTTAGTGAAAAATAAGAAATCACGGAAAACAGAAAATGATGAAAAGACCTTCTACTAAAATGTCTTGCAATGATCTAAAATAACAAAGTGACGTATTGCCATCAAATGTTGAGTCCTAAACTTACCTTGGCAGATTAAATCCTCAGAAGTTCTCTTCCTAGTTGCTAAAATAAGGATGAACCTTTTGACATTTTGATTTTGAATGAAAATAGAAAAGGGATTTATATTTCTCCAGTCACGTGCTGCTGCTTTACAGGCCGCTCTATCCTTAACCTGGTGACCGGGCTCATTTTGTTCTTTTGATATATATATATATATATATATATATATATATATATATATATATATACACATATACATATATATATATGTATATATATATATATATATACAGTATATATATATGAATGTATTTATATGTATGTATGTATATATATATGTATATATATATATATATATATATATATATATATGTGTGTGTTTGTGTGTATATATATACACATATACAGTATATACGCGTATATATAATCAATAAATGAATTTATAATATTCAATTGTAATAGTCCTGAGGAAGGAACGATAGTTTTTTTAAATGCAAGAATTACCCAACTGATTTTTTTTTTAATTCATTAAATTTCATAAAATTCTGCTGACTCCTTCTTAATGACATCCACAGATATGAATTGATAAATAAGTTTGAATACCTCACTTGATGTATATTTATTTTTCTACTTTATTTGTTTGTTTATTTTCATAATTGGATGTATTTATACCCTCTTTTCTGTATAGTTGGCGTATTTTAAGTGATAATGTCCATGACTGGTGATCGCCAGACTAGGGTTCGAGTACCACTCAAACTTCATAGTTCCTTTGGTCTGTGCAACCTCACCATTCTTGTGAGTCAAGGATGGTAGCTTTGGAGGAGCTTATAGGTCTACCTGCTGAGTCATCAGCATCCATTGCCCAGCCCTTGGTCCTAGCTTGGGTGGAGAGGGAGGGGTCCTAGGCACTGATTATATGTAGGCCATATATGAATAGTCTGTAAAGCAATGTCACTGTCCCTTGCCTCTGCCATTCATAAGCGGCCTTTAAACCTTTAATCAAGAATTATTGTTGTTTTAATGAAATTTTAACATCGTTTATTTTTTTTTATTTTAGCATCTAAGTTACTTCATAAACTTTTCTAAGAAGTATAATTTGTTAATTGATAAGTAAAGTATTTTTTATGTTTATCAATAATAGACAAGATTATCAAAAATATTCTATGCAATTTAAATCCATGGCATTAGTAGCGATTCTAAAAGGATAATTACTTGGAGAATAAATTTGTGATTACTATTTTATTACGAGAAAGCTAACCATAATTGTTTATAGTTCTATCCTTGTCATTCAAAAAACGTTAATCTCCCTTAACCGATGCTGATAATAATAATAATAATAATGATGATGACAACAATAATGATTATGAGTTTAGAATCAATAATAATCAAGATTATAATTGCTATTATAATCATATCTTTATCATAATGAATGGAATGGTAAAATAGTATTAATACTAATGGTAATAGTTTATTATTATTATTATTATTCGAAAAAGTTAATCTCCCTTAACCGATGCTGATAATGATAATAATAATGATGATGACAACAATAATGGTTATGATTTTAAAATCAGTGCTAATCAAGATTATAATAATAGCTATTATTATCATAGTCCTATTATAATGAATGAAAAGGTAAAATAGTAGTTATACTAATGGTGAGTTTATTATTATTATTATTATTATTATTATATTTTTGTTAATCACAGTAAACAGAGATTGGTGGTTTATAGTGTTAGGTTCCAGGTTGCATCCAGTTTCTTAAAGCCCTGTCCACACGATCGAGCATGCCCGACGGGCAAACAGTGATACCAGGCCACAATAGTTAGTGAAAATGAGGGTTGATGACGTCAGAAGCGGGAAAACTAAAGGCAGGGATCTGACAACACTGTATGATGCCAGATCCCTGTCTGTGGTTTTCCCGCTTCTGACGTCATTAACCCTCATTCTTACTAAATAATGTGGTTTGATATCACTGTTTGCCCGTCGGGCATGCTCGATCGTGTGGACAGGGCTTTAGAAATCCATCACTTTTCTCACTAAATATGCTGTTTTAAGTCGCGCGCTCCTTTGCACTAGACCTTGGGCTATATCGGCTCCTACCTTCTCAAGATTGCTTTTCAATGACTTAAGTACGATCCCTAGTGCTCCTATGATTATTGAAAGCACTTCTATTTGCATATTTTATAGCTTTCTCTATGCAATTCGTAGGTCTTGGTACTTTTCTATTTATTTATCTCTCTTTATCTTCCACTCATGACTCTTCTTGAGTCACACAGTACTGTGACATTTTATTATTATTATTATTATTATTATTATTATTATTATTATTATTATAAAACCTAAGTTTAAAAAAATTGTGCCGCAGAAAATATCATGGTGACTCGGCTAGTCATGATTTACACCAAGGTTTAAATATGTCATTAAACCTTAATTTACACTTCTGAAAAAAAACCGCTTCGGTGCTGAATGGCCTTCCCGGCTCCGACGACAGCCTTAATAGTAAAAATTGATAAATTTCATTAGATTCTTATATAAACGTTCTTATTAGTTATATGCCTCATAATGTCACATATTATTTACGCAAAGTGCCTATATCAAAATTGGGTTTTTTCATATATTTTCCTCATATTCCTTGTATTTGTATTTATAGATTATATTTATAAATTCTTTGCTCTAAAGAGAGTGATCTGATAATGATTTAGATTAATTTGTTTCCAATTCCACATCATTAAAAGCGCTACTTAAGAGAAAATATGAATATTGCTAAAAGGTGAAAATACAAACTCACAAATTCCTCCTATCTCAGTTATTAATTGAAAATATTAGGTCATCCTTTTTTTTTTTTTTTTTTTTTTTTTTTTTTTTTTTTTTTTTTTTTGTACTCCAATACCCTCCATAGAACCCGTACCGTCTATTGAAGTGCTGGATTTGCATTGCAAATCAGACTTGGGTCTCTGAGTTAATCCTCTTTAACTGCAAAGCTGTGGTGGTACCGAGCCGCAAGTTGAGGTCTGGCCCTTTTAAGATTCGCAGCTGATTCACCTGACGGGAATCTGAATGTAGTTAAATATACTTTTTTTTCCTTTTGTTGTTGTTGTTGTTGTTGACGTGTTTGCTAGAGGGCTACAATTAAGAAGGTCATTGGGAGGCTTCTTTTTTTCTGGTCCAGTTTTTTCATTTTCGGACCATTTTCGTCAAGTGCTTCTTGTTAGAAAGGGAACTCGGCTGACGTGATTTGACGAGTCTTTTACTTATGAATTTATAAGTGAGGCCTTTGGAGAGTATTTCTCTCTCTCTGAAAACTAAACGTTTAATTTAATTCGCTCTACCCAAGAGCGTATGGAGTCTAAAAGAAATCCTTCCAACTCTCTCTCTCTCTCTCTCTCTCTCTCTCTCTCTCTCTCTCTCTCTCTCTCTCTCTCTCTCTCATGAAAACTCTAAACGTTTAATTTAATTTGCTCTACCCAAGAGCGCATGGAGTCTAAAAGAAATCCTTCCAACTCTCTCTCTCTCTCTCTCTCTCTCTCTCTCTCTCTCTCTCTCTCTCTCTCTCTCTCTCTCTCTCTCTCTCTCATGAAAACTAAACGTTTAATTTAATTCGCTCTACCCAAGAGCGTACGGAGTCTAAAAGAAATCCTTCCAACTCTCTCTCTCTCTCTCTCTCTCTCTCTCTCTCTCTCTCTCTCTCTCTCTCTCTCTCTCTCTCTCTCTCTCTCTCTCTCATGAAAACTCTAAACGTTTAATTTAATTCGCTCTACCAAAGAGCGTATGGAGTCTAAAAGAAATCCCTCCAACACTCTCTCTCTCTCTCTCTCTCTCTCTCTCTCTCTCTCTCTCTCTCTCTCTCTCTCTCTCTCTCTCTCATGAAAACTCTAAACGTTTAATTTAATTCGCTCTACCAAAGAGCGTATGGAGTCTAAAAGAAATCCCTCCAACACTCTCTCTCTCTCTCTCTCTCTCTCTCTCTCTCTCTCTCTCTCTCTCTCTCTCTCTCTCTCTCTCTCTCACACTGGTGATCTCTGTAGCAAGACAAGCTGTCATGACTATGGTACCGCGTTCGTGTCGAAGTCCGGCCGAGTAGCCGTTCCTTGGAATTGAGATTGCCTGTTTCCCTAAATCCTAAGGAGAAAATTATTTGGAATCTTGTACCTGGTCGTTAACCAACCGTTGCGGGTCGCAGCTAGGGCAGAGAGCAAAAAAAGAAGAAAAAACTGATGTGTTAACTCCACTATATATATATATATATATATATATATATATATATATATATATATACACTTACATAAATATATATATATATATATATATATATATATATATATATATATATATACAGTATATATACATATATTATATATGTATATATATGTAAATTGTCCCCTGTGGCCGCGGGGGCATAAACAATTAGAATAGCGCCAACGTATCCCTGCGTGTCGTAAGAGGCGACTAAAAGGGACGGGGCGAAGGGGCTGGGAACCCCCCTCTCCTGTATTATAATCCTGTGAGACATCAAAGAAGTGGAGCTGGGGGGAGAGTGACTGCTCCCCGCACTCTAGTTTTGGGGTGGTTGAATGTACGTGGATGTAGTACGAGAGAGAGTAAAAGATGTGAGATCGGAAGTATGTTTACTAATAGAAGGATGGATATATTGGCTTTGTGTGAGACAAAGATAAAAGGGAAAGGTGAAGTGATATTTGGTGAAATTTCTGGTAGTGTCTGGGATTGAAAGGGGAAGAGCAATAGAAGGTGTGGCTTTATTGCTGAGTGAATGGATGACAGGTAAAGTAGTGGAATGGAAGGATATATCATCTAGGTTAATGTGGGTAAAGGTTAGGTTGGGTAGGGAATGAAGAGCAGAATGAGTTCTGGAATGAATTAACTAGGTGTGTAGAAGGACTGGGTAGAAGGAATTATGTAGTTGTCATGGGTGACTTAAATGCTAGAGTGGGCGCTGGAGAGGTAGAAGGTGTCATTGGGAAGTATGGTGTACCAGGTGAAAATGAGAGTGGTGAGAGACTGGTAGATATGTGTGTTGAGCAAGAGATGGTGATAAGTTCTAGCTTTTTCAAAAAGAAAGATAAAAACAAGTATACATGGCAAATGGAAGAGTGGTAGAAAGGGCGTTAATGGATTATGTGTTGATAACTAAAAGAATGTTTGGAAGATTGAAAGACGTGCACGTGTTTAGGGGTATGGCTAATGGTATGTCTGATCATGTTTTGGTGGAAGGAAAACTAGTTGTAGCAAAAGAGTGGGGGAATAGAGTAGGTGGATGTAAAAGGGAGCTAGTGAGGGTTGAAGAGCTAATAAAACCGGGGGTAAGAAGTAAATGTCAAGAAAAGTTGAAAATGGCATATGACGAAGTGAAAGTAAGAGAAACTGGTAATTTAGAGGAGGAGTGGAAATTAATAAAAGAAAATTTTGTTGGGATTGCAAGTGATGTGTGTGGCAAGAAGTTTGTTGGAGGCAGCATGAGGAAGGGCAGTGAATGGTGGAATGAAGGATTGAAGGTAAGAGTGGAAGAGAAAAAGAGGGCTTTTGAAGAATGGCTGCAGAGTAATAGTGTAGAGAAGTATGAAAGATATAGAGAGAAAAATGTGGAAGTAAAGCACAAGGTAAGTGAGGCAAAGAGGGCAGCTGACCTGAGGTGGGGTCAGGGATTGGGTCATTCATATGAAGAGAATAAGAAGAAGTTTTGTAAAGAAGTGAAGAGAGTAAGGAAGGCTGGTTCAAGAATTGAAGAGACAGTAAAAGATGGAAATGGAAGGTTGTTAAAAGGAGAGGAGGCAAAGAAAAGGTGGGCGGAGTATTTTGAAAGTTTATTGAATGTTGAGGATAATAGGGAGGCAGATATAATTGCTGTTGCAGGTGTTGAGGTGCCAGGGATGGTAGATGAGAATGAGAGAGAGAGATTACAAGAGAGGAAGTGAGGAGAGCACTAGATGAAACGAGAGTAGGAAAAGCATCTGGTATGGATGGTCTGAGAACTGAGATGTTGAAGGAAGGGGGTGTGACTGTACTTGAATGGTTGGTGAGATTGTTTAATATGTGTTTTGTGTTGTCAATGGTACCAGTAGATTGGGTTTGTGTGTGTATTGTACCACTCTACAAGGGTAAGGGAGATGTGCATGAGTGTTGTAATTCAAGGGGTATTAGTTTATTGAGTTTAGTTGGAAAAGTGTATGGTAGAGTACTGATTAATAGGATTAAGGATAAAACAGAGAATGCAATCTTAGAAGTACAGGGTGGTTTTAGAAGAGGTAGGGGTTGTATGAATCAGATTTTTACAGTTAAGCAGATATGCGAGAAATATTTAGCAAAAGGTAAGGATGTGTATGTTGTGTTTATGGATCTGGAGAAAGCGTATGATAGAGTTGATAGGGAAGCAATGTGGAATGTGATGAGGTTATATGGAGTTGGAAGGTTGTTGCAAGCAGTGAAAAGTTTCTACAAAGGTAGTAAAGGATGTGTTAGGATAGGAAATGAAGTGAGCGATTGGTTTCCAGTGAGAGTGGGACTGAGACAGGGATGTGTGATGTCACTGTGGTTGTTTAATTTGTATGTTGATGGAGTGGTGAGAGAGGTGAATGCTTGAGTGCTTGGACGAGGATTGAAACTGGTAGACGAGAAAGACCATGAATGGGAGGTAAATCAGTTGTTGTTTGCGGATGATACTGTACTGGTTGCAGACGCGGAGAGAAGCTTGGCCGATTAGTGACAGAATTTGGAAGGGTGTGTGAGAGAAGGAAGTTGAGAGTTAATGTGTGGAAGAGTAAGGTTATGAGATGTATGAGAAGGGAAGATGGTGCGATGTTGAATGTCATGTTGAATGGAGAGTTACTTGAGGAAGTGGATCAGTTTAAGTACTTGGGGTCTATTGTCGCAGCAAATGGTGGAGTGGAAGCAGATGTACGTCAGAGAGTGAATGAAGGATGCAAAGTGTTGGGGGAAGTTAAGGGAGTAGTAAACAATAGAGGGTTGGGCATGAATGTAAAGAGAGTTCTGTTTGAGAAAGTGATTGTACCAACTGTGATGTATGGATCAGAGTTGTGGGGTATGAAAGTGACGGAGAGACAGAAATTGAATGTGTTTGAGATGAAGTGTCTAAGGAGTATGGCTGGTGTATCTCGAGTAGATAGGATTAGGAACGAAGTAGTGAGGGTGAGAACGGTTGTAAGAAATGAGTTAGCAGCTAGAGTGGATATGAATGTGTTGAGGTGGTTTGGCCATGTTGAGAGAATGGAAAATGGCTGTCTGCTAAAGAAGGTGATGAATGCAAGAGTAGATGGGAGAAGTACAAGAGAAAGGCCAAGGTTTGGTTGGATGGATGGAGTGAAGGAAGCTCTGGGTGATAGGAGGATAGATGTGAGAGAGGCAAGAGAGCATGCTAGAAATGGGAATGAATGGCGAGCGATTGTGACGCAGTTCCGGTAGGCCCTGCTGCTTCCTCCGGTGCCTTGGATGACTACGGAGGTAGCAGCTGTAGGGGATTCAGCATTATGAAGCTTCATCTGTGGTGGATAATGTGGGAGGGTGGGCTGTGCCACCCTAGCAGTACCAACCGAACTTGGTTGAGTCCCTCGTCAGACTGGGAGGAACGTAGAGAGACGTCCTCTTTTTTGTTTCATTTGTTTGATGTCGGCTACCCCCCAAAATTGGGGGAAGTGCCTTGGCATATGTATGTGTATATGTATTTATTTAAATGTATATATATATATATATATATATATATATATATATATATATATATATATATATATATATATATGTGTGTGTGTGTGTGTGTGTGTGTGTGTGTGTGTGTGTATGTATCTAATTTAAACGGAGGGTCTACTGTATACGAGGTAGTCTTCATCTTCCGGATCAATCCATTCAAAAGATATTAACATTTTCTCTCTCTCTCTCTCTCTCTCTCTCTCTCTCTCTCTCTCTCTCTCTCTCTCTCTCTCTCTCTCTCTCGGGTCATAACGTCCTCACAAGGGACCTGTTTTCAATTCTCCAAAGGTCATAAAGTCAATTGAGGAAAACAAACACTTCAGCTATAGTCATATATTCTATATATTATGATTCAAAGAATTATAAATAAGTCTCCAGAAGATAAAGGTTACACCTTAATGATTTGGGGCACCATACAGAGATTTGGGCTTTCCGTAAGTAGGTGCGGGGGCACCGTATGCTGGGGCAGGGGCTCCATAGGATGGCGCTGGGGCACCGTAGGATGGGGAAGGCTTATAAGGTTTTGGATCTGGGTACTTGGCCTCGCCCTCGTATTTAACATCGGCCAGGTATCCGTTGTAGTGGTCGGCAGTGTAGGTGACGATCTGAGTGCGACCGTCGGGGAGGAGGACGTTGTATTCCCCGTTGACGACCTTCCCGTCGGATTTGGAGTCGTGGCCAAAGTCAAGGCCCTTATATTCGTCTTGGACCTCGAAGGAGAAATCGAAAGGCATGCCCTTCTGCGGTAGAAAGAATGCCAATTGATTAGATGTTGTTAAGCAAATTATGAATAAATTAAATCAACAAAGAAAATAGAGTTCGCTTGCTTGAGGGTACACTCGGGCACACTATTCTATCTAATTTCTCTTCCTCTTGTTTTGTTAAAGTATTTATAGTTTATATAGGAAATATCTATTTTAATATTATTACTGTTCTTAAAATATTTTATTTTTCCTTATTTCCTTTCCTTTCCTAACTGAGCTATTTTCCCTGTTGGGGCCCCTGGGCTTATAGCATCCTGCTTTTCCAACTAGGGTTATAGGTTAGCAATTAATAATAATAATAATAATAATGATGATGATAATAGTAATTGAAGTATTAGAGAAAATCTACAAGATATGAACAGGACCAATACCTATTATTAAATAAGAAAAACAAATCCACTGAAGTCTTACCTCGTGTTTCTCTTCGTAAGATGGTGCTTTGTAGGATGGAGCAGAGTAGGATGGTTCAGGGGTTTTATAGGAAGGAGCTGGAGGTGCGTAGGACAGGGGATGTGATGGGGCGGAGTAACCATAACCATTTTGTGCAGGCCTATCAGGGTGGGCCAAAGCCATGGCGGCCATGCACAAAAGAGCAATCTGATGAAAAAAGGGACACATGATAAACTATTACAATCTTTCTAACGATTGAGGTATCTTAAATTAGTAGTCTATATATTCTTCTAATGAATCGCAGGTGTGCTCTCTCTCTCTCTCTCTCTCTCTCTCTCTCTCTCTCTCTCTCTCTCTCTCTCTCTCTCTCTCTCTCTCTCTCTCTGTGGAAGAACCAAGACGAGCAACAAATATAAGAAACTCAACAAAAGTTTGAATCATTGAAACAAGAGTTCTCTATGGTCTCTAAGGAATGAGTTCCATGAAAATATAAAAAACAGAAATAAAACTATCCTCTACAAATCCTAAATAAATAATGACTTCAGAGCATAGAAGCTCAAAGGAAAAGAAATTGGTCCACGTTATTATGGTGGCCGATGTGGTAACGTCCCTGACTGGTGAACGCCAGACAGGGATTCGAGTCCCTCTCAAATTCGTTAGGTTCTCTGGTCGCTATAACCTCACCATCCGTGTGAGCTAAGGAAGGGGGGTGGGTTTGGGGGGAGCATATAGGTCTATCTGCTGAGTCATCAACAGCCATTACCTGGCCCTCCTTGGTCGTAGCTTGGGTGAAGAGGGGCCTTAGAGCTCTGATCATATGTA